>NC_056744.1:1403652066-1403879566 GCF_019279795.1 Protopterus annectens
CTCCAAAGGTATCTGGAACTAAGGTGTTCTTTAAAATCAATGTGTTTTGGCAAACACTTCTTGACCCAAAGAGTAGAAAGTTAATGACATTCATTACTCCAGCGGGAGTATTCTGCTTTTGATAGTTGCCATTTAGACTTATTTAAGCACCTGAAATCATTTAGCATGAAAATGAGCACCCCTCCTCCAAGTCCAGGAGACCACAGCGGTCATGACTGATAACACTTTAACTTTGAGCATGTCAAGTAAAGATGGTAAGATGCAATTGTTTGTGCTTTAGATGGATGAAAAATTAGGGGTCAAGCTCAATAAAGAAACGTAGCACTGACATTGCCTGATGTCCAGGAACAGCTTCCAAAATGATAAGGTCTATGTTACTGTCCACAACAATATTTATACACTGGTCAGTGCCAATGCCAGCAGTTATAGCACTAGAGCAGTTTGACTGCAACAAGTTGATTATAAAATGAAACCTGTAGCTTTTATGTTCTAACAAAACAGAAACTGAGAGGAGATACTGTCAAAGTGAAAAGGGATGCATGTTACATAGTAGGATGTAGAGTTTCCATCTAGAAACAAATTATAAACCTTTGGTACTGTTGATAAAGTTGGATCACTTGTGTAAGAATTTTCCAAGATGTGAATGGCAAGAATTCATACTGATGTTGTTAATGGCTGTTGATGAAGTGCTATGTCCCATGAAAACAACTGATAATAGCAGATACCCCACCCAAAAATCCATTGACTGTGGTAGTCTATTAAGATACTGAAGGAGATGAGTGCACATATGCAAGCCATAATGTCTTAACAGACCAGCTCTTTTATCTTATGAGGATGCATACTTTCTGAGAGACAGTACAGCAAGGTGAAGGCCTGCAAGTTGTATTTGTCTATATTTTTGATGGGTGACTAAATAAATGGAGATAGACAATTCATTTGTTGTAGAAATACTTTGCTGTGAGAGCTGATTTGTCAGACTATGATGGTACCTTTTTGAACAAAGACTACATTGTGGTGCAGTTTCAAAAAGAGCAGGAGTTCTGAGACAAATCTCTGAACGGTACCATGGTCTGAATAGGTGCAGGCATAGAGCAAAGATTTTGTGTGGTATCTAAATATCAGTGCCAAAAAAACAAGCTTGTGACTATTCGTCAGTCCTGTAAGGAACACAAACCTGCTCAAGGAGAAACTCTCTGATTGGATCAGCATTGCCAAAGGTCTGTATTAAAGATTTGCTTCAGGATTCTGTAAGCACAATAGAAATAAAATACTTGGCATAGACAGAGGTATTCATTCTACCTGTAATAATCAATCAGCAAGTAATATCCCAGTTTAAGACAATGATCTCTTAATGGGAATTCCTGTCACTGCACCGACAATGGAACTGTGTCACCAAAGCTGCAATAATTTGCATAGGAGCAAGGGCTTCTTCATTGATTTTCTGCATGCAATCAGTGCTCTAGACAACAGTGCACATAGTTACGAAAATTCGTAATCAGATCCACCCTTAACTCTAATGTCCTACAGATCAATGCCACCTAGTGCAACTGGAATGAATGCAGCACAGCTGATGTTACACAGTCTGATTTTTCTTCAGCAAAATATGTGTTCATTGCCCAAGGACAGGCTATCCATCTTAAGTTAGATGTGGGAAAAGAGTGGAAAGAAAACAGATGATAGTATGATACTGTAAATTCCCAAAATGAAAATGTGTAAATATGCATAATAAAATGTTATCTGAAAAACAGAATTTCATTCTGTTTGTAAAGGAAGGGAAATGTGGTGATACCAGATCACCATGATGGTATAGAGGGTGGCTCAGTTTTAGACTAACCTCACTCATATAAATCTAAATAAGTTTTCCAATAATGCACGAGGAAGCTGTGGGAAGTTGTGGGTTAAATGTGATCCTGACAGGATGCACGTGTTTCTTCACTAAGGTTTTGATTGCAACTGGTATGTAAAGTAAATGCAGCAAACTAAAACACATAAAATCTGGTCTCTCAACTGTCAGGAGGCTTGAAAGTATGCACAGACCATGACATTATGTATGCACATGTGTATGTATCTATCTATGTATCTGTCAGAGGTTGTTCAAACCAGCAATTACATGTTCATTCTTTTAGCATCGACAGCTATCTCCCCAAAAGAGTTCAGAATCCTTGCTGCAATCAAAGACAGCTATGGCTAATTATCATGGTTTCTGTGCCCTAGTCTGTGAAGGTATAGTACTGCTTAGCCTATTGCAGAAACATGCTGACCCACATTATTGAACAATTCTCTACAAACAACATGGAAAACATCTCCGACGAGTGGGGCAACCTATGCTAAGCAGCAAAAATGCCAAATCCTCTCTGTATTTCTAGAGCTATTGTGAATTTTGAGTTTAGTTAAATCTATCGGTAGGAAAATAATGCAAAATAACACATATCTTAAGTCATTCCAAAAAAATTAATTTGCAAGGCTTTCAGCTGTTTATAGCTTAGCCAGCAAATATATAGACACAGTCAGCCCTACATATCAAACTCAGGGTAAATGGTATCTTTGGTGCTGTAATATTCTACACATGATTGTAGACCAGAACTGTGTGACTAACAAAGCAAGTGAATTCATAAAGCAGCCAGTGTGCCCTGCATTTATTTATTTATTTATTTCATTTATTTGCATTTGTTTACTGGACATCTACTGGGCCAGGGTGAGCCCATTTTCAGTAGACGACGGGGAGAAAATCTCCAAAAACAAACAGCATGATAAAGCTACAGAATCAAAATACAGAAATCAAGCAGCGATGGTACAGAACACCACATTACAAAATAGGTGCTAAAATAAAATTGATAATATGCTAGTTATACAGATGTTAGATTTTAAGTACACAAGCTAAACGAGAATACAATTGATGATGTGGGATAATAGTGAATGTGTGAACAATACAGTGTTGTAGTTTTGCAGCAGAGAGAGATGGAGGGTGGCAGATTAAAGCGCCTAAGTAAGGAATAGCCATAGAGCTACTGCTATATAGGGACCATGACTGAATACAAGATATGGTACGTAACTGATATAGTAGATTGTGCGTGGCTGGCTGGCACATGTTGGACTTAGTAAGCTGGAAGCACTGAAAGTATATATTAAGAGAATGAGCCATAAGTGACATGGGGAGGAAAAGTAGGAAGGCTAGAATATTGTCTTATTTATAGTCAGTGCTGGTACATGTACATAGCCTATGGGAGAACAGGTGTTGTTTCAGCATTAATACAGTGCAGTTAGCACTGGAGGGCATGTGGAAGGCACATGGCATGACTTCATAACAAGGGGAGAGCTTTTGGCTGGAGGCAATACAGTACAAACGTTGTCATACACAGACAGACAGACACACATGATCTGCTCTGGTGTGTGTGTGTGTGTGTGTGTGTGTGTGTGTGTGTGTGTGTGTGTGTGTGTGTGTGTGTGTGTGTGTGTGTGTGTGTGTGTGTGTGTGTCTGTGTTTATACATGTGAAAGAGAGAGAGAGCAAATCAAAATGAGGGCAAGGGAGCAGAGTATGTTTCTCAGAATTTTTCCAGGTGTTTTGTTAATAGAAAAATTACTAACTGCTTGCAACATTATTGCTCAGTTGCATATATTCTGTGCACCATAAGCAGACCTGCTATACGCTAATACATATTGGAAGCATTTGTGGCACAGTAGTACACTTTGTTTTTTTCCCCTATCTGATTATTTTGAAAATATAAGATAGAAAAAATGACACAGGATACTTAATGATGGCTACCAACACCACTCCTATCTAGTACTAGAAAAAAAAAGAAATAAGGTCACTGACTTTTAGTTTAGTTTAAGAGAATCTCATAAATTGAAAGTTGTTAAGCTTGTAATAATTACTCCACCAATAAAATTGTAGGTATATGTGCAAATATAGGTGCTAACAGTAGTACTACAATTTGTAAATAAACAAATTGAAACACACTGTTGTATTTATCAGTAAAAATGTTCATTTTTAATAGTTTATTGTAAATATAATTACAGGATATCATGCTGTTTACTTCAGGATTGAAATTAAAATCACATTACTTGTTGGTACAATAAGCTGGCACTCCTGCAGGTTTTATTGGGTCATTATCTTTGGAAAGATTTGGATAAGTATGCCCGGTGTGCCTTTCACTTTCCATGATGAGATGAAGTGCTTTAAAATTGTGGGTAATTACTTGAATATGCAGCCACCCAATAAATTAATACTGAAGAGGGTTCTGAGTTCTAAGGGCCAGATATACTGTATTTTGCAATGTCTGGACATTATAAAGGTAGTCTTAGATTTCTTCTTTTTAATTTTTTTTGTACTGTTATATTTTTTGCAGTGCTGAGAATTATCAAAGGAAACAAGAAACCAATGACAATTTCTTCAGTTTTTGATAGATGTTTAACTCCTGAAGCCATAAAAAATATACAGGTGCCCAAATTAATGAATGAATCCAAATATCTTGTAGTACTTTAGTGCTGTAATAAGATGCATTTTTTTATATTTTATCAATTTATTGTAAAAGGAAATAATATATGTACTGGTATAAAATGTACTAGTAAGGGATCTTTAATACTGTGAAACCCAACAATTACAATGTTAGAATAAATCATTGCTCATAATGTCAGGTAATACATTTAAAATGTGGCAAAATACTAGTGGTGTAAAATCATGTTTATTTTATTTTATCATTTACTGTTGGTTAAATGGGTAAATGGGATTCTCCATGAATCCTTTAAGCTACAAAGGCAAAAATAAGTAAATGGATAGACAGATAGATAGATAGATAGATAGATAGATAGATAGATAGATAGATAGATAGATAGATAGATATGCAGAGAGACAGGCAGACACAGAAAGTTAAAAAAATAGGCAACAGATAAAATAGACAGACAGACAGGTAGGCATATAGATAATTTAGTGTAGCCTTTTGACCAGTGTGATATGATGTTAGGAGGCAAAATTAAACAGAAATAAACCCAAACACAGAGGTCACATTCACTAAAACAAGGAATGGCTATCATTAACCATAGTTCATATCTTGGAGCTGTATGACCAATATCCTACCACTAAGCATCTGTGCTATTTAAATAGGCCGAAGCTTAGAGCAGTTTCATACAAGCATTCCAGACAGTCATAACTCTCAGTTTGCAGATGTTAAAAATAGATGCAAAGGCCCAGGAAAAATGGGAACAAACCAAATACCATACAGTTCTTTCTATTTTCAACAGGAATGTGGGATACTACTTGGAAACACATCTTGAAAATGGGGAGTGATAAAAATGATGGAAAAAGTACAGTTATGTAAGTAAATGTACAGTAAAAGTAGATGTTCGAATGTTCACTGCTGCAGTAGCCTTAGCTATATGGGTTATAACCTGCCAAATATATAACAGCCGGCCAGCTTCCAAAGCCTCAGCGCACCTTCCATGTGCCTAAACCTTCAGGCAGCTCAAGCCAAAATACATGTTTGGCTGTCAAGCCCTTAAGTGGCCTTCAGAGCTTTTCTGCCAGCAGAAATGGGGAGGCTGAGCCCTGAAAGAACAAGACTAGGAATAGCAAAATCTAAATGTCCACACCCTGGCATAAAAACACCACCAAAAAAGAGAAAGGAAAGAGGTTGTGGCTACTGCAGCAGTGGCCATACGAACATCTACTGTTATGGCAAATTCAGCTTATACAACTGCATTACGTTCTTCATATACCTCACTGTTGCAGTAGCCTTAGCTATATGGGTAGATTACCTTAGTTAACTATACTTGGAAGGTGAAAGGAAAAGGGTGCAGGCACCTTGGAAAATTGTGTTTTCAGTGGGAGAACACTAAGATTTCTCATCCCCTCAGAAAATACGAACTCTGCAGAAGCTTTTTAAGAACGTACATCTATTCCTTCACTTCTGCCAACTTGGAGGACGTGTAGTGTTACTACCTGCAATTTTTCTGTTAGATAGCCAGCTCCCCCTAAAAAGGAAGATAGGATGTACAAAATTCCTCTGTCCTTTATATTTTTCTGCACTGTTCCCATATCTATCCCAACAGCTATAACCTTAGTTGATCTCTCAGCTGCTAAGCATTTAGTTAATTCCAATCCTTCTCTGTCTGATAAGGATGGAAACATTATTGATAGGTTTGGGGAAAAAATGTGTATCTGCGAATTTGGTTTTCAGAATTGTGAATTGTGAGCTTCATGTATAAACGTTTGTTCTGGCAAACTGTGAAAGTATGAGGAAAGTTTTATTTGCAGTTTCTTCCAGTGAGGGAAAATCTCCTTTAAATAATTTAGTTTTCTTTTTTTGCAAGCTTAATCCTCATTGTTTTCAGTGTGTGTATGACTTTGTTGATACTTCTTCCAGGTCTATGGCCATGGATACTGTTGTAAGAAGTTTGCATTGCTGCATTTTCAGAACCTTCCAAATAATGATCAAATGAGATTTAAAATTCTTCCTTGGATAGAAATCTGCTGTTTGGCCCCTCTGCTGCTCAAAAGGTGTGATGAAAGGGGCAATCAAAACCAGAGGATCTCTAAGGTTTTTCAGGTCTTCTTTTCCAAATCGTCCAAGAATCAAAGCACTTAAAGAAAAAAAAAACACATATCAGGAAAATCTCTCACTATTAAGTATTACTATTAAGTACTATATCTGCTTCCCATTTTGCCAAAATCATATTGGCGCAGCTATGGGCACAAGAAGTGCCCATAGCTACACCTAATTTTTATGTTTTCACTATAAGTGCTTTATTGACAGTGTGTTTATACTATGGACAGGCTCAAATTTGAGCCTTATGGAATTTTATGATTATTTAAATACATCAACTGATTTCTTAAAATTTACTATGCAAAAGTCGAAAACAGAAATCAGGTTTTTTTAGATGTCTGTGTTACTAGGAATAATAAAGGTGTGTTTCATTCTAATTTATATAAAAAGCAGTGTAGAAGGAACCATATTTTACATCGCCATACCATGCATCCTAATTTTATTTACAGGAATATGAGAAGACAGGGTATTAGAATATCAAGATTAGACTGTGATAATGAAAACTTTCTGAGAGATCTACAGGAATTTAAAACAGATTTTCAGGAAACAGGTTATTCAGCACAAGAGGGCAATGAAGTTTTAGATGCATCAGCACTTAAAATGTAAGAGCTAAACCTTGTTTTTCTAATTGCAAAACTTATACCGCTAAGAAACATCAAGCTAATCCCCTGAGGAATGTAGCCATTCCATGTTTTTCTCATCGGACACTAAAATGTTATGTGAGGTCTTTAGGAGGAATTGGCATATTTTAACTACCAGTGCAGATATCAGACATATTGTTGGAGACAGACCATCTTTTATTTTTAGAAATAAGAAATCATTCAAATGTATTCTTTGCTATAAAAATACAAATAAGCCGACCAGTGATCCTAATATGGAACGTAAAGGGTCCTTTTCCAGTAAATGTTGTAATGTATGTGAATACATAACCAATACACAGTACTTTACACATCCTGTAACTAAGAAGGAATTTAGGTTTAACTGTTTTGGTGATTGTTCCAGTCACAATGTAGTATACCTTGCCATGTGTAAGATGTGTTCATATTTTTATGTGGAGAAGACGAATCGCGTGAGCGAGTTCTGGAACATCTATATAGTATAAGGAGAACAGAGGACAACTATACTTTGGCAAAACATCATTAGTAGTGGCTCCACACACTCCTTTACTTTTTTGGTTTTATAACAATTGCATCAAGATATTAGAATGGGCGATTTAATTAATAGAACTGAAGATTCAGAGCAGCACTGGATTATTACAATCCAAGATGATAAAGAACCAGGGCTAAATGAGGCTGTTTCTTTAAGATCTCACCTTAAGTGATGTGGTTTAGTCAGATGATACAATGTTATTTCAGTGTAAATGTTTGATGCAGCATGTGTTCTGTATTCCTGCAGCAACTGGCTGTGAGTGGTTTTAAGCTGATAACTTAAAGTGATACATTGTTGTCTATAACTGAATGAAATATCACATGCATTTACTGCTATAGTGATTGGTTCTTAGTTATTTTTAAGCTAGTAGACTTGGCATTGATGTTATGTGGGTTTGAAGCAACATCTAATACAGGCATGAAAGCACTTTATCTGTTTAAACAAAATACTGTTTTATTGTAGCCATGCTGGTGTTTCTCTGATTTTTTTTATATTGGATTTGGTGTTGAATAAGAGGCTGATAAGAGAACCATTGGTGCCTCCTTGGGATCTTAATTTTGTGTCAGAGAAGATAACACTTGCTCCATTTGAACCAGCTAATCTGGCTGACTTGAGGTTCTTGACATGGAAAACAACTTAATTGATTGCCCTGACCTCTGCAAGAAGGGTATTTGAGTTGCAAGTTCTTAGAGGGATTAAACCCCACCTCATTTTCCATTACGACAGGGCTGCCTTGAGAAGGAATCCTTCTTTTATGCCTAAAGTGTTATGCAAGT
Organism: Protopterus annectens; assembly: GCF_019279795.1. NCBI lineage: Eukaryota > Metazoa > Chordata > Ceratodontiformes > Protopteridae > Protopterus > Protopterus annectens. The sequence goes on from NC_056744.1 coordinate 1,403,660,533, forward strand.
TTACTGTAAGCCAAACTATCCATCTCCCCGTTTTCTTTATTAAATCTGAGAATGAGAGAGAAAGTGTACTCATATTATGATGGAACGATATCTCTCAGATCTGCAGATCAATAGTTTATTACTTGTCAAGGTAAAAAAAGGGGATAACTTGTCTCAAAACAGACTATTTCCAAATGGTTGTCTAAGGCTGTTACCTTTTGTTATACTCACCATAACAAATCTATTCCAGGCAGGATCAAGGTGTTCTCTACATGGGCGTGGTTTCATCTATGGATTTTTGGAAAGGGTTATATTCTAGAAATGTTCTTAAAGCTGGTACCTGGTTTTCTATGCATACTTTTATAAAGCACGTCTCTAGGTCCAGATCAAGCTTTGCTAGGACCAATTTTCCAGGGGTGCCAAGACTCTTCCCCTGACACCTTACAAATGTAGTTGGCTGTGGAAATCTGCCTATATAGCTAAGGCTACGACAGGAATGATCAACATGATGAACATAGTACAGTTGTGTAAGCTGAACTTATCATAACAGCAGATGGTCAGACGATCACTGGTGCAGTAGCCTCTCCCTCCCTCTACCCCCTTGTTTTTGATGTGTTTTTTATGCAAGGGTGTGTACATGTATGCTGTGTTATTACTAGCATTGTCCATTCAGAGATCAGCCTCCCTCTATCTGTTGCCATGGAAGCTCAGAAGGGCTTCATGCCCAATCCTTTTTTTGTAGTCAGCTCAAATGGGATATAACCCATAGAGCTGCCTACTTCAGCAGAAGTCATTCAAACATCTACAGTTATGGTCAGCTTACACAACTGTACTTCCATTTTCTTTCTCTCTAAAGTTAATACTGCTTAATATAAATGTCAAACCATGCATGTGTCCTGCACATCATTTTACTTATATATCTATAGCTATAGATGAATATATATATATATATATATATATATATATATATATATATATATATATATGTGTGTGTGTGTGTGTGTGTGTGTGTGTGTGTGTGTGTGTCTATATATATATATATATATATATATATATATATATATATATATATATATATCGCATCACTACTAAATCCCAAGCACACAAAATACCGAACGTGTAAATACCAAGACTAAAATCACGAAAAGCCAGAATGCTGAATTTTCAAAAACACGAATCCCACATTACTGAAATAGAGGCATGAATATACCAATCAGTTGTAGAAGGAGTGCACGATTTACACATGCCCTGCCTATAAAAAAAGTACCATAACTTTAAGAAAACATTCAATAACGAACGTCTTATTACCGCTTTGTCCAGAGAGCAGAATCGTGTACATACATTGACAGAGAGACTTGCCGCAGGCTGTCCTCCTTCTCCAATGCATAGAAAACTGATTAGTCAACATAACCATTTCCAAGCTGTGGTGGAGCATCAGGAAGACTATACGTGTATACAACTAGTGCATGCTATAGCACGGTTACTACGGATGTAATTATCAAATTGCTATTGATCCATACCAGTAAGGGGTTTATGTGTACTTGTGTTGAATGCTCACTATATAACATTTATGTGTTGGGAAATGCTTTCAGAGGCTGTTATGTCATTCAACATACACTTTCATATTTATTTGTTTGTGTTTTACGTACATAGTACTTTACGGTGACAGAACAGTTGGGTATCGTGGTTTATTGGTGTTTCTACATTTATTATATTAATGCACCGGTGGTATCACAGCTTGTTAAACAAGCCACTGTTGGTATTTTTGTCTCTCGGTATTCTGAGATTCGTGTTTTTGTAAATTCGTCATTCTGGCTTTTCGTGATTTCAGTCTCGGTATTTTTATGTTCTGTATTTTGTGTGTTCGGATTTTAGTGGGGGGCTGCTCCCCCTATACCCAATGCTACTTAAATATATTAACTCCAAGATTGCACTTAGTGTAGTGAATTACACTTGGTGGAAAGTGCTATGATTTATGTTGTTTAAACTCAGTATATGTATGATATGTGTTTTCAGTGTTTTGAGTTTCAGTGTTTCGAGTTTTCAAGATTTTGAAGTTTCAGTGTTTTGGTTTCAGTGGTTTCAGTTTCAGTGTTTTGAGCTTTCAGTGTTATGAAGTGAAGCCATATAATATATATATATATATATATATATATATATATATATATATATATATATATATATATATATATATATACACACACACACACACACACACACACACACACATACACTCACACACACTCACACACACACACACGCACACACACACACACACATATATATATATATATATATATATATGGAGAGAGAGAGAGAGAGAGAGAGAGAGAGATATGTACACACACATACACATATATATGTATGTATAGTTATTTATTTCTTGGCATTTCTTTGCTAGGAATGTCCAACTGAAAAACTGGAATCTTGAAAACTTAATGAAGACAAAAACTATACTATAGTAACTTTCAGAATAATAGTAGATATAATCCTAAAACCTTCTGGACAGCCATTAAAGAAATCTTGCATCCTGGCCATAAATTCAACACTTTCCCCTCTCCCAGTAACTCATCATTCAAAACCACAATACAGTTCAACATTGTTTTGTGGATAGTATTGCATCTCTAACCAAGGATTTTCCAATATCTAATCATATCTCAGTAAAGTATTTCAGGTTGCAGAATGTTTTAAGTGGAGTGGGGTGGTATTCCAGCTATTAACGATGCTGTATGAATACAGGGAGTATTACGCATTGTTAGTATGTTTGGTTATGGAGAATAATGATTTGTCAGTGGAGCACAGAGGTCTCTTAGTAGTGCAAGGTTACATGATGTACTGAAGAGACAGAATTTTTTCAGGGTTGTACAGTAGTTTTAAAGGTGTAATTGACTGCGAGTCCAATTGATAATTAATAGTTCAAATCAGTTTAGTCCTTTTAGAAAGAGGTAATGATGTGATATATATATATATATATATATATATATATATATATATATATATATATATATATATCTATATATATATATATATATGTATATATATATATATATATATATATATATATATATATATTTATACATATATATATATATGTATGTATTGTGGGTTGGGTGAGAATTTTCTGACTTTATTTAGTGTTATTCAACTTTGTTAATACTGAGGAGTAGGAATTGGTTAGGAAAGGAGAGGCATAATACAGTGGTGACTAAAAATGTCAGACGTCGTTAATACTAGTTACATCATTTCAGACAGTTTCCATTAAAATACATTACATGGGTTACATATGATTTTTTTTTTTTTGCATACAGGAATGTATATCCAGTGCAATATCAAGCTCACTACTGAAATGTGTGTACAGAATAACAATGAAAATACTGGAGCACAGCGAATCTTGAAAACCATTTTTCTCCTTAAAACTTGTATGTTTTGTCTAGTACAATCAGTAAGGCAGGGTTTTACTAACTCGAGGTAGCCTAGCTTTTGATATATCTTTGTTATGGCTTGCTGAAGGTAAAGGTCAAATTTCAGGCAATTGTCTACAATCACACTTAGTAGCTTGGTGCTGGCTACCAGTTGTAGCTTGGTCTTGTTGGATGACAGTATATTAAAGGTATTATTTTGGGAGGAGAATTGAGGGTGAACAGTGGTAGTTAACTTTTATTTATTTATTTATTTTTATTGGATTTAGAAGAAGCTATGATTTGTCAAGTTGTTGAGTTATCGATTTGCCAAGCTTCTATGGAGGAGAAGAATTTCTGGGTGTGTCTGTAGTACCCTAGCAGCACAAGGTGTAGTGGAGTCATCAGTGATTAGTACTGTGGAGGCCTCTTTCATTGCTACGTTTAGTGCTTTAATAAATAAGTTAAACAGTTTTAGTCCTAGGATGAAGTCTTGTGGGACTCGACGGATATAGGAAGGAAAGAGGAGAAGTAATCTTTTTCACTAACTGGGTACTATAATTGAGGTAACTAAGAAACCAATTAAGTGAGGAGGGTGATAGCCCATAGGAAGAGATTTTATTTAGGATAATTTGGTGGCTGAATGTGATGAATGCCTTGGATGGAACCAGAAATAGGGCTGTGGTTAGAAGACCTGAATTTCTATTGTGATGTTTTCTAACTGGAACCTAATAAGGACAGTGTTTGTAGTATGATTTCATCTGAAACCATGCTGTGAGGCAGTGAGAAGGTTATGAAAAGTAATATATGTAACATGTTTCCAGGATTTTGGAAAACAGTGAGAATATGACAATTGATCTATAGTTTGTGAGCTTGATTGCTGAACCACCTTTATGGAAGATTATTATAGAGGATTTTTTCTATAAGGTGGGCACACATTTTTGTTGGATTGAGCAATTTGTTGGAATTGAGACACCATATGTAAGGCTGTCTGCAGCTAGTTTAAGGTATTCAGATGGAAGGTGATCAAGGACAGTGGTTGTTGTCTTAAGGGAGTGTAGGTATTTTAGATTTGGCGCTGGAGTGAGTGAGAAAAGACCTGCTGTTGCTTCATTGATTGGATTTGGATGGTTGGATTTGTAGTCGTTTTCTTTTACTGACAAGATTTTGCTGTACTTATAAAATGTAAGTTAAACAGTGAAGCAATGCTTTGGTAGGTATTGGCTGGAGATTGACTAGATTGAGTTGATTTTCCAGGATAGAATGACATATTGCACAAGTAAAAATTCAGCTTCATTTCATTCAAAGCAAACTTATACATACATATTGCAAGTATAACAAAATGAAAAATAAAATTGTCACTAGTTAAAGTCCTCACAAGTCGCACTTCATAGCAAAGATGTTAAAACACACAGACTACACATTTTGGTCAGATGACTAGATAATATAGCCTAGCTAAAAATATATTTGTCCTTTGTCTAGGAAATTGATTTAACTAATCATATCTCTGAACACAGTCTAAGTATGTTGGGGTGGAAGGAAGGAGGGACTATTTCAGCCTGGGGAAGTACAGGGAGAAAAGCCTGGTCTTATTTAAGTATTCTTTGAACGTGCAGAGGTTAGTGGTAGATCTAATCTGAAGAGCAACAGAATTGCATTTTTTAGGGACAAAGTATGAGTACAAACTTTTCCAAAAGATTTAAAGATTTGTGTGGTATATATATATATATATATATATATATATATATATATATATATATATATATATATATATATATATATTTATTTTTTTATTTTATTTATTTTACATTTGTTAACCGGGGTGTCTGACTGAGCCGAAAAGGCCCTTTTTCAGCAGAGGCCCAGGGAGAAAAGCTCCACAAAGAAAAACTACAGACACATTTAGTTATTTAGACATGATCAGTATACACACAAATTACAGGAGACATGTTTTTACAGTGGTATGCGGCACATAAACAGTTACAGTGGAGAGAACAAACAAAAAATATTAATTTTAAAAATAAAGGTAATTAATAGATTTGTGGTGTACAGCTGAAATTTGGAACATAGGTAGAATACATACATAGTACACAGGTACAGTACATACATTGTAGATTAGCCAGTGTTTGTGAGTAAGATTGGAAACTATTATCAAGTGCTCTAGATTTTGTATGTATGTGTTATCCGCTTTCACTAGCCTGGGGAGCAGTCATGGCACTGCCAACTTTCCTTGAGATTTTGCCTAATGAAGTCTTTAAAGGAGGCTTTGGATGATGTGTTTTGAATGCTTGTAGGGACAGAGTTCCATTTTTTAGCCACTGAACTACTATATAGTGCATCTCAAAAGCTATTGTAGCTGTTGGTGACTTCTAGTAGTAGTTTGCTTGATGATCTAAGAGGCCTTTTGGCTGAGTGATGTTGTACTAGGTTTTTGAGGGCAGTACACTTATTGGGGAGGTAATAGAATGACAGAGGCAGAGCTGATTGTAGGTTAGGAGGTTGGGCAGTTCAAGCCAGTGGAGCTGTCTCAAAGCAGTACAGAGATGAGTTCTATATGAGCAATTTGCAGCAAAGTGGGCAATTCTGTTATAGCAGGCTTCCATTTTGCTTAGTTCAGTTTTGTTGAGATTAGTCAGAGTGGGAGATGCATAGAGTAGGGTGGATAGAAGTTGGGAGTGAGCAATGGCTGATCTTGTGTTGTTGGTAAGAAATGGTTTGATACGGTAGAGCGACCCCAGTTTGGCATGGATTTTTTTAATAGTTAAGTTGAGATGACTATCAAATTTTAGGTGGGAGTCTATGGTTATTCCCAATAGCTTAGCCTGTGCCACTGGAGCAATTGGAGTAGCATTAGTGGAGTAGATAGTGAATTGACTGTTAGTGTTTTTGTTAGAACTGGTTATAATCATAAGCTGAGTTTTCTTTGGATTGAGGATAAGTTGGGCTTTGGTAAGGTAGTTTTCAATGCCAGAGAATGCTAGTTGAGTTGTTTGCAGGAGAGTGGGAATGTTTTGTGCAGCACAGATTAAGGTAGTATCATCTGCATACTGAATTATAGATGCATACTAAGTGGAGGTATGGAGGTCATTTGTGAAGACTGTGAATAGTAGTGGTCCTTAGATAGAACCCTGTGGGACTCCTATAGTTATGGGCAGCTGAGGAGAGAGAGAATTTTCCCATTTCACAGCTTGGTACCTGTCAGTTAAGTAGCTTTGGAACCAGGTAAGAGTGGAATTTGATAGATGATATTAGTTTAGTTTGTTTAGCAGGATTTGGTGTGAGACTGTGTCAAATGCTTTGGATATATCCAAAAAAAGAGTTGACAGTTGTAGGCCTTCATTTTTGAGACGGTTTACTGTGTCTGTAAAGCAGAGGAGGGCTGTAGTGGTACTATAGGCAGGTCTTAAACCAGACTGAGTATGTGACAGGATGTTGCTGTCTAGGAGATAGTTTAGCATCTAGGTATGGATGCATTTTTCTAAGATTTTGGCCAGGGGGGAGAGTAAAGCAATGGGTCTGTAGTTATTAAGTTCAGTGGAGGTCCCGCCTTTATGTATGGGTGTAACATAGGATATTTTCCAGGGTTTGGGCACATAGTTTTCAACAAGTGATCTGTTTATGAGAGTGGAGACTGGGATAGCAATAGCATCTGCTGTAAGTTTCAAGAAATATCTGGGGAGTAGGTTAGCTGCTGTTGATGAGGTTTTTAGTTTGGAGAGCATGCTTTTCATTGAAGTGGTGGAAACTGTTTTGAGGGTAAAGCTTGTATTACTGTTATTTGTGTTGGGGGGGATAGTGAGGAAGGAACTGTCCTGTGATACTAAGGATAGAATTGAGTTCACAAAGTGGGAGTTGAATTGTGTTTCGATGGGAACTTTAGTGTCAGGGGTGGTTGGTTTGGGGGTAGCCTATTGGGTGGATTTTAGTAGCTAGTTTACATTTTTCCAAAATTTTTGGGGGTTGTGTTGGTATTTAGTTTGTAATGTTGTGTAGTAGGATTTTTTGTCCAGCCTAATGCATTTTTTTGCACGGTTGCGGAGTTCTTGGTACTTACTTAGGCTTTGTGTTTCTTTGTTTTTTTGATAGTAAAGCCAGGCAGTGTCTCTGGACTTGAGGATTTGTTTGGTTTCTTTACTGAGCCAGGGGTTTGTAAATGTTCTAACCTTGATTTTGCACAATGGAGTGACAGTGTCTAGGTGTTGTAGAAATGTTTTGTTGAAATATGCTACAGCCTGGTCAAGTGGGAGGGTTTTTAGGGGGGTCCAGTCACAGTTACAGAGTAAAGTGTTGAGGACCTCAGGAGAGAATTTTTTTGTGTTTCTAGTGGATATATAGTTAGTGGTTTTCCATATGCTTGTTCTACTATGTATAAAGTATATTATGTTGTGGTCACTTAAGGTGTCTGGGAGACTGCCTGTGTGAGGGTACAATGTGGGGTTGTTAGTTAGGACCAAGTCAAGGATGGATTCCCTTTCATATATATATGTATATATGTATATGTATATGTATATGTATATGTATATGTATATGTATATGTATATGTATATATGTATATGTATATATGCTGAGAAGATGCTGCTCATTATATCAAAGTAGTGCAATTGTGTGATAGGAATGGAGAATAAGAGTAAAAGTAAGGCAATCATTGACTAAAGTTGTGTGTGTGTGTGTGTGTGTGTGTGTGTGTGTGTGTGTGTGTGTGTGTGTGTGTGTGTGTGTGTGTGTGTGTGTGTGTGTGTGTGTGTGTGTGTGTGTATCTTTGAGAGTAAGACTGGAATTCAGAGAAACTGTCTGCATCTGCATACACAGCCTGCAGTAGAATGGGCAAGTGTAGATGGTTTGCAGAAAAAGTATTCCGATACGGCTTTAACTGCAATGAAGAACACATTTTTGATAAATTTGCATGTCTCTGAATTTCTCTTTATTACTGGCTGTGCTAAATAACACATTCTGGTTATGATTTCCTCTTGTGGGCCATGCATTATGCTGGAACAGACTCTCAGACCCATATTCAGATTATAATTCCCAATTGTCCAAAATTTTGCAGATTGTCTAGATATTTGCTGCAGTTTTTTGTCTGTTTCTCATAAAATGTATGGATTTCTGTCAAATCATTGAAAATTGAAGTCATTAAGCAATGATAACCATTTGACTTTCAGACTTCTTATTCTTCAGAAAATGCAGCCAATGTAAAACATATTATTCCAGGATATTTTTAAGTTTATAAGAGTAATGTATAAAATTTGACCCTTTGTTTCTCGCCCCCTCCCCCATTATTTTTGTCATTGTCCAGAATTCTTATAAGAGGTTGGAAGTTATGATTCAAACATGCATGCACACATAGACTCATACACATTCACACACACACACACACACACACACACACACACACACACACACACATGCACACACATGCACAAACGCAACACCCACACACATATACACACATGCACACATATAGAATCTTGATTCCCTACCTAACTCCCCTATTGTGATAAGCCAGGCAGACTAGACAGACATAGTACAGGCAGATAAACACAGTCATTTGACTCCATTCCTATCCTTGCAGATACCTGTACACAATGTCAAACATACACACTAACATACCGTATATCTATATATATATATATATATATATATATATATATATATATATATATATATATATATATATATATATATATATATATATATATATATATATATATGGTTTACGGGTTTTAACATGGGTTGAGATAGGAGAGAGGTTTGTAGTTCAGCAATAGCAGTGAACAGCTATCTCGACCCATGTTAAAACCGTTCCTAGGGTAGCTTTTGGTGTTCACATTACCGTTTTCGAATTTCCGTGTTCGACAAAAGTGCAGTCGACAGAGTTCAATTCGAAAATATGATAGTAAACCATATATATATATATATATATATATATATATATATATATATATATATATATATATATATATATATATATATATATATATATATATATATATATATATATATATATATATATGGTTTCACTTCATGGTACTGAAATGCTGAAATATCGAATTTCAGCATTTCGACAGTATAAAGACGAAACCATCACAACACCGACACTTCACAATCACGAAACCAAAACATCGAACATACACAATACAGCACACAACACACAAACCATAACACCCACACCACAAAACAATTAAATACAACAAAACACCACACAGACTCACACCTACACTACACAAATGCAAAGGGATAAGCCCCCCTGCACCCCCTACATACCCGCTACTTATATATACTAACTCAGAGGTCGCACAAACAGTAAAGAAAAAAATAATCACACACAGCCAACACACAGAATCATACCTCCACCCCTACCCTAACCGACTCGTACAAGTCAGAAAAACACTCCCCTTAAACTGCAGACACCATCCCAGCCAAACACTTACACAACATAACGTACATGCATTAGCATGAATTCGACATAGTCCTATTCGCGCTTATGCACTTTCATTATTTTGAAGTTTTGACTTCATGGACACGAATTTCTGACACCCCTCCCCGCTTCAGCACCACTGATATTCCCTCCACTTACCTGCAATGTGTTCTTTCCCTTTGACTTCAATGGGTGACTACTGTTTATTGATCATGTTAATTTACTTAGCTGAGCAGTTCTCTGTAGTATAAAAGGATAACCATAGACATGTTTAGTGGAGAGCAGATAACTACATTGCTGATGCTTCTCCCCTGGATTACCTTATTATCCTGCATCATGGCTACTGAATTGTCCCCCCATTTTTTGCTTGCTGAAAATCACTGTGGTAGTATGACTCTGAACTGGAAATAGTTACAAAGTGGGCTGGATGATCACAGTAATCTGAATTCTGGAGTCTGTGTGTGTGTGTGTGTGTGTGTGTGTGTGTGTGTGTGTGTGTGTGTGTGTGTGTGTGTGTGTGTGTGTGTGTGTGTGTGTGTGTGTGTGTGTGTGTGTCTTTCTATTGCTCTGCACATGTCTTTGCATGTCCTGCTCTTTGTGTAATTAGTTTCAGTATGAAACAGACCACGGACAAATACGTGGCACTAGAGAGCATCTGGATAAATAGTAAAAATACTCAGAGGTGTATCTGTGCGATTTATGTTTTCAGTTAGTGAGGGTGAGTTAAAGTGCTTATTTAGCATTTTATATCCTTACTCTTCTATATTTTAACCATAATATAAATGACAAATTCTGGGAGAAAAGCCCAAGGATTTGATAGTACATATAAGTCTGAAAATCAGTCAGTTACTTTTTCTGAAAAACAGCTGATATATGCATGAGGAGAACATACGTATTTAAGCTGAAAAGTAAAAGTTTTTGACTCAAGACAAGCATTCTATATATTTCTCCCTTTTTTCACTGAAGGCAATGGAGGCTTGGGACCCCTTTCTGAGGAGCTCATGGTTCCATAATGGAGCAGAATTCATGAACCTATCAGATAAACATAAAGCAATTCAAGTGGAGCTCTTGTAAAAATAGCTGCAAAAAAGGAAATTTACTTTATCCCACTGGTAAGTAAGTGTTCAAACAATGCTGATCTCATAGCCCTTATTTGTCTTTGAGGTCTTTGTATTTTTGTACATTATAGTATTCAGAAGAGTGTATAACTATCGATGCATTTTATGAATGCGATTTCTTATTTTAGTTTTCAATATTTTCCATTCTTTTCATTGAATCACAATGATCAGACTATTTCTAGGATTTTATTACAAACGTCACTTGGTACACATGCTTTTAGTTTATTAGTACTCGTATTGTTTCAAAGGGAGAATGGAGTATTATCATTGCAACTGTACAATACGTGCAATTAAATACTCTGTTTTTGCTGCTAGTACTAATTCATGAGATTATTTTTAACTCTACAACACATCAGACTTCTACATCTTCTTTCTGCTAAGCTCACAATCTTAGATAACGTCTTTTATGGCTTTTTCAAAGCTGACTGCTATTTTTTGTCTAATCCTAAAACACCAGGTGTGAGTTATGAGTGCCTTAATTAAAATCTGTTTTGGAGCTATATACCTTCTTTGGCATGCTATCGAGTTCTCATTTTAGCAAGGCTCTAAGATTACCTGATTGCCTGGTACTGTTTTTATTTCAAATTTCTAAGTCATATTTTTCACCTTTTTGTCTACATTTTTACTTATGTTTCTTTAAAATGTTGGATGCTGGTAGTGATATTATTAAAATTTCCAAAATTTTTGTTTTGTCTAGCATCCTTAAGAACAAACAGTTTCAGCATCATTGTACAGTTCGCGTGTGTGTGTGTGTGTGTGTGTGTGTGTGTGTGGTGCATGTGTGTTTTCACCTATTTTCAGTAGTTGTATTAATTAGTTAAAGCCCAAAAGACATTAATACGCGACATCAAGGAATAACTGACATACTAACAAATGCAAAATTAACTATCTTGTTCTAACTAAATAGTTATGAGACTAAAGAAGTAGAAAGCAAAATATCATGATACCTTAAATTGTCATTAAGTACAGGTGATGAATCTGACTAGAGGATTTTTCCAGAGGTACATAATTACATCTGTTTTCTATGTAATCTAGGAAGCAATACCACAGATCTACAGGCATGCCACAATGCCCTACTTCCAGCAAGGTATCTAGAACTAGGGAATGCCACTAAAATAATAGCCTTTTCTCAAGCACTTCCAAGAGACAACAGTTTGTGTTGTCTCTTGGAACTGCTTGATTAAAGGTGATGTTTTAGTTAGTTACTGGTGCTTGTCTCATTTGATGCTGGTTTCACAGATTCCTAGATTCCTAGATTGTTACTAGGCTTAACACACAGAAGTGGCCTTTCTAATCCTAACCAAGTTTCCCTGAAAAATATTGGCATCCTGTATCTAAATAGGACATTGAGACCAGGCATTTATAAGCTACCTCTATAAGGGGCATGGGTTCCAGGCCTGGTGTAAATTCCCTATTCCCCATCCACTGGTCTAGGTTTCACTTAAATTGGGAATAGATAAACTCAGCTTCACATGGATTTGAAGCCCATTCCTTAGGAGGGGCAGTCTTAGGAACAGCATGTTCTGTGTAAGTCACAGACAAAATTCATGTCCCTGTACCTTTTATTTTTGGTAGCGTTTGACTTATGAATATGCCAGAGAATCACAAGTGTGGGGTTTATGAATGCCTTGTAAGCCATTCATAGACCATCCCTCAGCAAATGATATGAGACTGACTAGAGGGAAAGGGATTTAAGGCACTCTGTGTAAGACAGGTTTTTTATGCCTTGTATTCTTTTTTTTTTTTTGCAAGAAATTTCTGAGGTCAGTCTAGTTGCAGTATATGCCTGGTCAGGTACATACCAAAGTGAGCACTGTACTTGATGATTGGTCTGATAAGGACAAACACAGCAGAATAATGACTTCTTGGACCTAAATGCCATGCCCTTATGTATGCTGGACAACATAAAAGGATTTCCTTACCACTATGGCCACTTGGTGGCCAAAGGTAAGGTTACTGTCTATGTGCGTACCCAGATCCCTGATCACTGTCAATGCTTAAGGGCATATTATCAACATGATAAGTAGCTGGGATGACTGAATTCCAAAGGCTACAATTATACATTTCTTAGCATTGAGTTTAAGACCATGGATTTGGCATCATTTGTTAGTTAGAGATAGGCTCTCTTGAAGAATACTAGTGTCTGCCATGGAGTTGATGATAACTGCCAGTTTGCAATAACCTGAAAAGTTAGTCAGCCATAAACCTTCAGTGTTTGTTTCTTCTTCAGAAAAATAGATGCCAAAAAGAGGTGGGCTTAGTACTGAGGCCTGGGGGACTCTGATAGTGACTGGACTCTTGGTGGAGGTGGTCTCACCTATTTTTGACCTCCTGGGTCCTATCATTGAGCCAGTTGGCTATCCAGTAGGTGATAAAAGGGTTTATATCTGAATTATTCAGCTTGTCTATAATGCCTGAATGTAGTATCATATCAAATGCGTTGGCCAGTCCAACTTAATCTGTATGCACAGTCTTGTCCTCATCTATTATTTTGGTGACCTTCTCAAAGAAGTTCACCAGATTTAATAGGCACCTTCCTTTAACAAAGCCAAACTGTGATGGGTCCATCATTTGTAGGTTACCTATGTCCTCATTTGTCATGTCCATGTTGATTTTTTCCATGGCCTTACATATGAGGCTGGTAAGACTTATGGACCTCTAGTTACTCAGATCAGTAGTTGTCCCCTCCTTTGTGCAGGGGAATGACTGTAACCATCTTTCATTCCTTGGGCACAAAACCTGACTGTTGGCTCCAGCTGAAATGTGATTCAAGTGCACCAGTTAGGTCATGTTTCATGCTATTTAGTAAGCATCCTAGGATGGTATTGGGACCAGTTGCTGCAGTGTTTTTGGTTATGGAAAGTGCATTGATGACCTACTGCCTAGTAATTGTTGGGAGAACTGTGGTATGCGGTACTTCCTCTAGACTATCGGGGGGGAGTAAGTGAGAAACTTGAACTGAACCTGCCAACCAAATGGTTGGCAATGGCCTCCAATTCACTGTGGATGTAGCCATTTACAATAAGTCGTGCTCACCATTCCTTATTTCCCTTGAGATTAGAGACATATAAAGGTTTGTGGTTGTCACTTGCCTGGGAAGCTATTTTTTTCTTCAAATGTAGCCTTTGAAGTATTAATTAAACCTCTTAGCTCCCTGTTTAAATTGGTCAGGGGGATTTTAGTATGTTGGGCTTTGTTCCTCCTATTCTTGGCCAAGATTTTTTCTTTTGTTATGTAACCAATTAATATTGTGATTACACCATGCTGGCTTGTCTTTTGAGTTTGTCTTATTCTTAATACAAGTGGGCACAAATAGCTCAGCATGTGCTATGGTGTTTACTGAGTTTGGAGATACCATGGTGTTGCTAAGTAGCGAGAGGTTATCCTTGGAATAGTTTCTAAAGCTTTTTGGTTTTACTGGGTCCTCAGATCTAATTTTTATTTCAAGCAATACAGCGTTATTATTAGATCTTACCAGGAAGGACATTACATTGCGTGAGAAACACTGCTCCCTTATGTTTGTGAGTACAAAGTCAACGATGCTTGTGTCCATGATAGAAAAATAGATCAGCTCTTCCAGGATCCTGGTATTAATGAAGTTTAATAATCACTGAGCTTGTGCATTAGTGTAGGATTCTCAATATATAGAGGTGTAGTTGAGATCCCCAGTGAAAATTGTATCGGGTTCAATGGTGAGGGACACCAGCATATTGAAATAGGTTGTATGGGTTTCCTGGGACATGGATGGGACCTATATGTTACAATAATATAGTATGAGATCCTGTTTATGGTGAGTTGCACATGTATGAGTTCTAGTAGGTCATACACTTTAACTTGTCTAGATGTGCGTTGTTTTCAGTATAGACTGAAACTCCTCCATCTTTAGTTCCCTCCTGTGTACTAGCTGGTTCAAAGGTGTGAAAGGCATTATAACCTTGCACTGTTGGTGTACTTTCTCTGACTTTAAACCATGTCTTCATTACTACTCAGGTGTCTGCACTCTCCAGGCAGGCAAAGGCTTGCAGGGAGTGGAGTTTTGTATTAAGACTTCTAACATTGAGCAGTTTCACCAAGAGATATTCCTCCACAGCGTCAGCTAATCTGGGAGTTTTGTCAGTTTAGAATTGCCTAAAAAAGGCACTATGGTGGGGAAGGTATTTGCCGATAGCCAAAACCTGGACGGGATAAGTGCAGACCTTCACTGGAAAGCATCATCATCTGTCAATCACGTCTTTCCAGGTCGTCATATATTCTACCCCTTGGTATGACACTAGAAGCTAAGACAATTGTTAAAATCAATCATTTTCTGTTGACTCAGAGCTAGGCTCATACTTGCATGAGACACATAATCAGTAAGCACGATCATGTCTCTCTTCATATAGTCAAGGGAGGTACGTCTCATGTCATTGCCACAAACATGGACTACGACATACTGGTACCTGTGATTCAATGACCTGAGTGCCTGTATGACTTGATGGAGCCTAGCCCTGGAAAGGCAGCTAACCATGGCTCTCTCCTTACTCAGTCTGGTGAAGGGGACATCTGTGTGTCTCACTATAGAATCAACAATGACCAGGAAATTTGGCTATGCTCTAGTTTGCCTTAATGGTTGAGCAGTAGAGGCAATGAATACAGTGTTATTATGTTGCTCTGCTTTAACAGTGCGTTTACATGATGGCTAAGGACATTTTCTTTTATTGTGCTGTGCAGGAGGTCTTATTGTTTTAGGAAGGTTACCTGTAAGTGCCTCAGCATAAGTAGTTTTCTGTGTAGAGTCTTTACCCTGTGCAGTAGGCCTGGTGCAAGTGTTACTGACAGCCTCTATAGGATTAGTTTTGGTTGTATGAGAGTTTTGCCTTAAGTGTTAAAGTGTATTTACACCTCTCGCATACATTACCTGTTTTGTTAAGAATAAGTGGGTTGTCAGTGTACATGAGGCTATTGCTACACTACCTCAGAATACGCATTTGAACCAGACTGGCCACAGAGATAGTCTGGAAGTGGATATCTAGGGCTACTGATCTACTAGGGAGGAGTGAGGGAAATTTAAATATTGGAACTTAATTAGCAATGCTCAGCTATGGGCAAACTAGACACTAGTGGTTTAAAAAATCTGTCTAGATAGTAAGGGTATTTTAAGGGAGACTTACACTGTGAGAGATCGGCATCTACACAGATTACGATGGGGAATTACTTTGGGAGATATCAGCTTCTGTACAGATCACTGCTAGGTGTCACTGCCGGAGGGCAGCATTTCTAACTAAAGATTGTAAAAAGGTCAAAAAGTGTAGACATTCAAGTCAGAGACATTCAGTTAATGCAGCTGTGGCAAAAACAATGTGAAAAACAAGTGCCGAAACAGTGGATATGGTAATCTAAGTCTTAGCTTGGCAGAATGTTATGAGCCAAGCATTGTGCAACAGCAACTCTTAAATAGCAGATGAGATTTGATTAAAAAAAAACACACAAACAAGGCCCTGTGGGTAATCAAAAACAGCACACTCTCCTTTCCTTTACACAATCATGGACCAAAAAATGACTTGGGTCCCCTATACTGTCACTAACGTGCCAAGGCAGATCTAACTAAAGACTGTAGAAAAGGTCAAAAAGTGCAGATATTCAACACAGAAACTCCCAATTAATGCAATAAAGTACAAATGCCAAAACAGTGAATATGATTACGTAAGCCTTAGCTTTTGGAGAGTTTAGCAGAAACCAGCAACACTCTTTTTAAATCCATCAGGCATATTAATTCAAATTTTAAACAAGCTATCCCTCAAACCAAAAAATAAAGGCAGGATAAGAAGACTGACACTAGCAATTCCCAGCTCATAAGGGTATAGGCTATCGTCTCCTGGCACAAGAATGTAGACTACAAACCTTGCTAATGTAAATATAAATGGTTTGGAGCCCAAGTGCTTAGATCAGAACAAAGACATTTAGAGTAACAGTCACAACAAGCTTTCATCAGCAATTCCCAGGTCAGAAGGATGGGGGGAGGGGGGGGGGGCACTCTCCTGGCACACAAGTGTAAACCACATATTTTCTTAAAGCAAAATAACTGGTTTGGAGCCCAAGTGCCTAGACCAGAACAAAGTCACTTTTAGAATAAGAAAAACAATAGGTCTTCAACAAGCAATGTCCATCTCAGAAGGTTGTAAGCTATCTGTCCTGCCACAAGAGTATAGACCACAAACCTTCCTAATGCAAGATAACTAGTTTGGAGCCCAAGTGCTTAAATCAGAACTAAAAGGCTTAGAATACAAATGTAATCAGACTCCTAACAAGCAGTAATAAATGAAGCAGATTAAATGTAACTGAACATTTTAAGAATGTGCAACAAAAAGCTAAATAAACTAGGAATGAGCACAAATATAGTAAAAACAGCAGAATTTAGTGCATTTTTTGCTGTTATGCTTCATGTACGAGAGACAGTTTTACTGCAATCCATGAGCAATTTCTATTTCCCAACAATATCCTGCATTTAATATATATATATATGTGTGTGTGTGTGTGTGTGTGTGTGTGTGTGTGTGTGTGTGTGTGTGTGTGTGTGTGTGTGTGTGTGTGTGTGTAAATATGTATATATAGTAAATGCAGGATATTGTTGGGAAATAGAAATTGCTCACACACTTTTACAGAATGATGTACACATTTAATAATGCATATCAACCAGTTCTGGGAAAATGTAGTCTTTGTCTGAAGCCAAACATTGATTTTAATTGTAGTGAAAGCAACAAACTAAAGTCAACATTTAACACTGAAAAAATGATTATTTGTACAAATAGCAGATGGTTATTGTATGGATATACTTTATGTTACTATTTTACTATTCTCTAATTTTACTATTTGTTCTTTTTTTTTTTTAGAATGCCCTCTCTTGCAGAAATACAGTGAATAGTTTTTCTTTAAGTAATTTGCATTATTAATGCAAAGCCTTTCTTGTATGTTTGGTCTGTAACACTGCTCCAGTTTAATGTCCTGCTTGAAACACAGGACATTTGGATGTAGAAGTAGTGAGAGGCAGCAATGAAACAGTATATACGAGACAACATAGGAAGGATTGTCATGTTAACCATCTGTTACATAGGAGTAGTGCACATCCACCACATATATTTAAGAATGTGGTTATGAATCAGGTAATGAGAGCCTCCCGGTTAAATGTGAGGGATGATGATTTCAACAATGAGTTGGATAGGGTTAAGAGTTTCTTAGGAAGCAGAGGATATAATAATAGTAATTTACAGATGTATATACCCCCAGTTGTCGATAAGAGGAAGGATCAGGCCAAACCTTATTTTTCGAGTAGGATTAGACCTAATGATGGGGGACATAAGACATCGATGAACAATAAAATTAGAATGTCCTTGACATATACAACAGATGTATATAAATATACAGATATAGTTAAGAAACACTGGCAGATTCTACTGACTGATAAAGATATAGCAGGTTTGGTTGACAACATACCCAGATTTAGTTATAGGAATGATAGATCCCTAAAGAGGAGATTATGTTTCCCTAAAGATACTCATGTTCATACAGGATATGGAGAGACCACATCCTGTGGGTGCTGCAACTGGTGCCCATACATTGATGGAAGCCTTGGCTTCTATCATCCTGACTTAAAGCAAGATTTTTATTTTAAGGTAGAAGCAACTTGCTTAAGCCAGCACATGGTTTGTTTGGCAAGCTGTTGTATCTGCAGGAAATTTTATGTGGGGAAGACGGATAGATATTTAAAAGATCGGATAAGAGAACATATTTATAACATCAGGAAGGGCAATAGGAATAATGCATTAGCCAAGCATGTGATGGAGTCTGATAGCTCTCATACCTTTAAGTTTAGAGTGATAGCCTTGTCACATGCAAGTATGAGGCGTGGGGATATCCGTAATGAGAAAACCAAATAAAACCACAACGTTTGAGAACCAACAGTAATCGGTTGAGGAAAGAAACAGCTGACTCAAATGGCAAGTGGCAGTTAACGTTGTCACCAACAATGTTCACCAACAATGTTCAATGTAGAAAAAACGATTCTCGCAGGCACCAATTCAGTAGGCATAGGTGTGAGTCAGGGTTTAGCTCTGAGTTAACTGCTGCTCATACTGGTGAAGGACTACATTAACAAACTCGTTGGAGGGGACAGATCAACAACATTGTTATATAGATGATGTGGCATTACAGGGAGACTCTGAGCAAGAACTTTAGCAAATGATGGTGGAATGGAATGCAAAACTGAAGGCACATGGGATGAAATTGATTACAGATAAGATAGTTGTAATGGCAGCAAATGCGCGAAATCAGAAGAAGGTGAGAATTGAGATATAAGGGAATGTAGTGGAACATGTCAACATCTTCAAATATCTGGGAGGGGTGGTTGAGGAGCAGGGAAGTCTGAAAAAGGAGGTCAAAGCTAGAATTAGAAGGGCTGCAGCCAACTGTCACAGATTGTTTGCTGTAGTATATGACAGAAGAATGCCAAGGAAGCTGCAACATAATGTATATAGAACAGAGGTGTAAAGAGTACTATGATGTGTGGCACAGAAACCTGGTAAGTGATGCCAGAGCAGTTGAGGAAGCTAAAAGTAATTGAAGTGAAATTTTTGATAGGATGCAGACTGTCACTGTGTGACAGATGAAGAAATAAGGAACTTGTTGTGTCTTGTTGTTGTGTCTTTTGGCTTTTCCCGGTTAGGGGTCGCCACAGCGGAACTCCAGTTCGCTAATGATTGATAGTTGATTTTTATGTGCCAAGTTACCAGCCCTGATGCACAACCTTCAACAAAGGTACGTCCATTCACGCATGTCTCCATGCAGAAGATGCTCTAGCTGAAAATCAAACCGGACAGCGTCTTACTGTGAGGCAACAATGCTACCGCAGCAACACCACTGCAGGTATGAAGAAATAAGGAACAATAAGTTAAAAAGAGCAGAAGCCCAAGTAGGTCCAATTGCAGAGAAGATCAAGAAGAACAGATTACAGTGGTTCTGGTAAATGTGCAGAAAAACAAAATACAATCTGGTGAAGACGATTTGTGACAAACAGGAAGAAGGTACGAGTAAAAGAGGGTCTCCAGCAAAGAGATGGATGGATTGCTTGAGAGAAGACTTTTGACAGCCAGGCATGGCTATTGAAGATGAGAGTAACACTGAATGGAGAAAGATGGAGGCAGTTGATGCAACGCCATGTAAAATAATGAGAACAAGGGGGTTGCTGGTGATGATGCTAATAATAAGGGCATGATATAACTGTTCTGTCTGGTTTTCCACATTGCCTTCCTCTTGTTAGTACACATTTGAACAGGCTTTCTAGAAACTACTGCATCTGGTAGCAGGACCTCACTCTGAGCTCAAATATTAAACGGTTTAGAATATTTTTTTTTAATTCTTTTCTTAAACTGAAAACATTTATGTCTTGTAAGGTGTTTGCCATCCCACCAATTAGTCAGATAGCATTCAGAAAAGAAATGCATTCGGCATAAAATTAAACTATGACCTCAGGGAACTGAAGACCCTACATGTGTTAATGGATAAATGACTGTGATGGAGATTGTAACTGGGTGGGTAGGGGACTAGTGTGTGTGTGTGTGTGTGTGTGTGTGTGTGTGTGTGTGTGTGTGTGTGTGTGTGTGTGTGTGTGTGTGTGTGTGTGTGTGTGTTATTTAACAAGCATAATCTACAACACTGAGTAGGACAGAATCACTAGCCACTAGGGAGTAGTTAAACCATAACAGCACCTTAATACTATGGAGATCAGGGAATTTGGTAAGCACTAGACACACGGGAAACTGATTTCTCATATGACGCTGTCTGTTAACACTACATGTATTGGGTATATGGACAACACTCGACAACATGGATAGGATGTGAATGAACTCAGGGACATGCATAGGTACCATGGTGTATGTGTGGGGGGGGGGTTTATGTGTGTGTGTGTGTGTGTGTGTGTGTGTGTGTGTGTGTGTGTGTGTGTGTGTGTGTGTGTGTGTGTGTGTGTGCGTGTGTGTGTGTGCGCGTGCTTGTGTGTGTGTGTGCGAGTGATGTATGTGTGTGCGCGTGTGTGAGTGACACAGAATGACACAGGGAGAAGGGATGCCTAGCCTAGACCTACATGATGTGGCTGCCATAGTTCAGAACTGATCTTTACTGTCCTTCGTGATCTTTTTTTACAATTCAGAGACATGCAAAAGAGCTGATAATGAGGTATTTTCTTGTCATGGTTTACAGTACACCTCCTTCAATTGCAAAATATGGCATTGTGGGAGCAGGGCCATGTATGGCTTGAGCTAGACCCTTCAATGAATCCCCAAGAATTTCTTGCTGCAATGCAAACTTCTAAAAATAGACAAGATTAGCACCTGGACTCTGTAAGGATGTGGCAGAATAATTCCTGAAGTGAATGACATATTCTACCCAACTTTGAAAAGAAATGGAATGCCTTAATAATAGCTTAAAATATAGCTTTGATCATTCATTGGACTAATCAGAAGTCAATAACAATAACAACTGAAATAAATTCTTCCATCCCTAGTTAATTTTGAGACAAAAATTTAAATATTGAAGAAACATATTTTTCTGAGTAGCAGATTTCTTATAAACTGTTATCTCAAACTATTAGTGCATAATAAAGTTCTTATATTTTTGTTGCTTTAGCTCCAATAGTCATACAGGTGCTTCAAAACAACTTCACTAACTATTATAAGTGTACAGCTACATGTTGTTTTCACAAAATTTGCACTTTAGGTGAAAAAACTCTCATAATTTTTGAGTGGGTACTCAGTGTACTCTGTGTTCTTCTTGCTCTGTATGTATTCTATTTTTATGTATTTCAGAAAATTGTTGTTATGTGCAGTGTATATAATTCTCTTTATTTGAATTATTTTTGTGCATATATTCATGTGCATATATTCAATAAGCATTGCAAAAAACAATAAAATAGTTTAAAAATGAAAGTACATAGTGACACTTGTTACTAGGTTGCCATGTCAGTGGAGATATTTCCAGCCCATAAAGCAAATGCAAATGGAGAGCTACTGCAAAGTGTCTTTGTTTTCTAGTTTAATTTTATTCAGTGGAGGGGGGTCTACAGCCCAGCAGCCAGCATGCTGAATAGCTTAGCCAGCTGTGATCTCAAGCTTTGTTTCTGTTTCTCTACAATAAAATAACATTAATACAATCAGTTAAATAAAATGACATTCATTTCATTGCCATTTGCTTTGAAGAACTCTGACTTTGTAATGTATGTGCTTTCTGAATTTTCCCCAGATCTCTGCTGAAAGATACGTCAGTCATCAGCATTAAAAACCTGAAAGTACATAAATGTTTGCATATATACTTACACATGTGCATGCATGTATTTGGAAACATCTTCCTTATTTGTCATCATGAAGATTCTGATACTGTTACTTCCATGATCAGCTGACTTCTTTTTATTGTTGAAACTGTCTGTAAATTGAGGCTATGATTAAAACAAATTTCTATTCTTCTATTCACATTCCTGACTGAATGCATTCCTGCTTGGCTCTCAGAGAATGGCATGGCCTGGTCATTTTCTAACATTCTTGCATGAGAATGCACCATGAACATGTGAATGTAGTGAATTATTCTATGAGGATGCTGTCTTTTTTGTACAAATATTAATAACTCTCACTGAGCAACACAGGATTTAAGTAAGATGCATATTAATACCTTGGGTTTAATAATGGTGCATTTATCATGAATAATAAACTATAGTATTTTAGGATTACAGCTTATTTAGTACACAACATCTTGATCAGCCCTACTATATATTGCTTATACTTACTTGCAGTGTAGTAATGAGATAAGTTGCAACAAGATTAGATCACCTTTGCCTACATACTACTCAAAAACTCTTTCTGCTCTATATAGTTTAAACAAGAGCAGAATATAACACAAGCTTCATCTTAAAAATCTAGGTATAGAAGGTAAGAATTTATGTAATTAGCAAAGGCAGTAGCACAATGAATTAAATAAATTATAAAAAGGAAATGGTCTTCTTTTTTGTAAAGATGAATATTCTGTGGTTGAAGTCGCAAAGACAGCATGATATGTTCTTGTAAATATGATACTCCCCGGGATTCATGAACCTTGCGCCAGGCGCCAGCATAGCGTCGGCGTTATAACGCCAAATATGGCTGCTGAGCGATTCAGGTATGAATCAATTCCACGTGCACTACCGGCGCGCGGACCTGCTCCGCCCGGCGTAGGTATGCAAAACACACTGTGTGCGGTATTGCACCATGCAAATGAAGGGAAATAGCGATCCACGAAGTGGCGCAGGCGTAGCGTAAGGGCACGGCAATGTAAACCAAAAAAAAACGGTTTACATTTACCCAAACATGACCGAGGAGTAACGGAAGGCTGTCAAAGTCAGGTATCATACAGGTGCAATATGCCAATGGGGAAAGGCACCGAGAATGTCCAAAGAAAATATGCACAAAATGTAAAAAATGACATAAATGGCATGTACGTAGAAAGCACAGCAGAACCCCTGGATATGTGCACAAAAGTTGCAAAGCAATAAAATAATATGACAATATCCTAAAAGAGCAGTATAACACACATCAGCTGCACAGCCACCACACACCATAGTATGTATGTAAAGCTTCAACCCCAGCGCAATGGCTGTCAAGGAGTGGCGGCAGTGTTCGGCGCTGTAACCATGTATTAACAGTCAATGTCATGCAAATGAGGCAGATAATAGTGAATCGCAAAAACGGCGCCGGTGTAAGGATGGAGCAAACGGCGTAGCGGTAGTACACCGAGGAGTGGGCACACGGGATACATGTCAATCTCAGAGGGGTGTGCCACTGTAGGAGGAAGCACATTGGAGGCCAGCAAACATGGGCTGTACAATGCACATCACAGCAGCAGGACCGGCGTGTGAGGAAATAGATGCGCTGAGAGTACATAATGCGCGCACAGATGCATGTGCACGAGGATGACTACGAACCCCAAGCCAGTCATGTGACGGCCTCCCCGTCAACAAACACGGATATAGGAAGGTAATGCGGAGAATATGAGGAAATGCGGAAGCAGTGTAATTGGAGCCGCAATGAGCAATCAACACCAATGAATGCAGGAAGGGCAAACGGCGGCAGCTGATAACTCTGCATGCAGACCCTGCAAACGGGAAAGGGAGGCATAGGAATGCAAAGATAGTAGGGGATGTAGTTGAAATGCAAAGAGCAAAGAACCGAAATAGCACAGGCAAGTACAGAGGTAGGATAATGGCGGCGGCAGACAAAGTGCAACAGATGCCATGTGCCTGCAGGATGCACTGCAGGCAATAGTAGGTGCAACGTGCAGAAACAGTAAGGTAAGATGCAAAGCCAAGCCAATGCAGGCAAGGGCAATGTAACAGCAAAGGCAACAGCGTTGCAGTTGCAACGGTAAACCACGGAAGATAATCCACAGATACGTTCGCACAGACACACCCAATGACATCACCGGGTGTACAGCACAACAGTATAAAGTGTGAATGCACATAACACACAGCGTGATTTCCCAAACGCCGCACCGTAGGGAGTAAACAGACGGGGAACTTTTAATATGTATATGTTGGGTGCCGCCGTGGCCGTGATGCATCGGTATGTGTCAGAGACAGACGGAGTTGCGGAGGACGGTGCCGACAACTACCGTAGGCCCCACAGGAGAAGGAGAGTGTTCAGACCAAGGGTGACCTACCAGGGGCTGCAAGACCTGGAGATAGTAGAGCGCTACAGGGTGGACAGGGACACGTTACAGCAAATAGTGGAGCTGTGCCGGCCATGCCTGAGAACAAGAGACAACAGAGGGGAGCCCATCCCAGTGGACACAAAGGTATGTGTGAGCTTGCGAATACTGGCTACAGGTACCTTTCAAAGGCCAACTAGGGGATATAATGGGCATCTCACAGGCATCAGCATCCAGGGTACTACACCAGTTCCTGGATGCCATGTTACGACATGCCCATGAGTACATAAACTTCCCCAGATCTCAGGAGGAGTTGGCTAGCAATATGCGCCGCTTCCACCGTGTGGCACAATACCCGGAGGTACTGGGTGCGATAGACTGTACGCACATAGAAATCAAGTCACCACCCGGGGAGCAGGGTAGACGCTACATAAACCGCAAGGGATACCCCTACATCAATTGCCAGGTCGTGTGCAATGCGCAGGGCATTATCATGGATGTGTGTGCTGGCAGCCCTGGAAGCTACCACGACTCCCATATCTGGCATGCCTCACAGCTGTATCAGGTATTCGCCAGGGGGGACGTCACACAAGGTCACCTTGTGGGTGATGCTGGCTACGCACTGGAGCCGTGGTTGATGACACCCATCAGAAATGCACACACACACATGCAAGAACGCCATAATGAGGCACACGCACAAACTAGAATAATCATAGAGCATGTGTTTGGGATGTTGAAATCACGGTTCCGGTGCTTGGATACATCCGGTGGAGCCTTGCAGTACTCTCCAGGCACATGTGCCCACATATTCATAGTATCTTGTATGCTACACAATATGATTCTGCGGAAACAGCAGCTGCAGGGACATAATGCTGGAGGGCCACCAAGCCCGCCACAACTGCCAAGGCAAGCACAGGCACAGGGCGTTCAGCGCCATGAACACACTGTGCCAGCCCCAGTAGGTAGACGGAGGCGTACCCAATATGCCTACGCCCTGGCAAAGAGGGAACGCATAGCACATACTTTGACAGTGTAGGTCCCATGGACTGACACCTCCTTACCTGCACACACAGTAAAATGGATGCCACACAAACATGTCCGCCCGTAATGTGTACCGTATGTGTGGACCTATGTGTGAGTCCAACAAAGGCACCACCCAAACACTGTGCACCCAATAGCCAGCAGAGCATGGAACGCCAACACCTCGACCGCACGCCGGCTCCACAGCAGACAGTGTAGCGGTATGCTGCCACTTTCGCCGCAAGTCGACTACATATGTACTTATGTGCATACACAGATATGGAAATAGATATCAGTACACACGTACAAA
This sequence comes from Protopterus annectens, assembly GCF_019279795.1. Taxonomy (NCBI): domain Eukaryota; kingdom Metazoa; phylum Chordata; order Ceratodontiformes; family Protopteridae; genus Protopterus; species Protopterus annectens. The sequence continues at coordinate 1,403,686,471 of NC_056744.1, forward strand.
CATATGTACACATACACAGATATAAAGTACAACAGGTTAATATGGAACCCAGGGATGCAAGTCGACAGATAAGTAAGACGTGATATCTCCACATAGTAAACAGAGTGAACGACAACCCGATCATCCGGGAGGGTGGCCATAGCAGGGAACGCCAGCCATGGAAATGTCAACCTGCATCAATGTATATCCATGGGTCGGGATGATCGCCAGGCCACGGTACAGTAACGGGATATGTGCGTGTCATATCCATAGGATATGACTGCAGAGGTACCTACGCCGCCGCGGCGCCAACTTAGGTATTGTGTTCAACCATCGGTGCGAAAGCAGCAATCATACCTGTCAAGTGTACGTCATTATGAGGAACATACCTCATCTGGGGTCAAAAATAGTTCATGTTCCGCCAAGTCCCTCAAAGTTCAACATTGAAATAGTCTGTCACACACTCATTGTTAGGAATATATATAAATGAAACCTGGTAAATAGAAAGTAATCATATGAATTCATCAAAGGTTCTTCCTTGTAAGTAAATCAGCATATTTCAACCATCCTATGACCCTCTTAGCTGATGTTGTTAGTAAGCCATTAGTATGTGTTCCACATTTTGCCCATTTGTTACACATTATGAAGGTGTGTGTTCCTCATCTTGGAAATGGAAGGTTGAGAGCTACGGCGGAATATGTGTATGTGTGAGGTGAGTTTGTCGTCTCTTGCGGTGTGTGTGTAATGTGTGTGCCACTGTAAATTGTGTATGTAGGTGACATGTCACAGGTGGAGTGGAATAGCATGCGTAGGCATACAGTACAGGAACCATAGGCGTATGTATAGCAGTGCCCACAAAGTAGTATTGACAGCCCCTCAGTGGCTAGGCACGTGGCGACGTAAAACGATGCTAAGCGGAAATGTCCCAGAATGTACCACAGGACCATAGCCAACAGGAGACGCAAAGGACGCATGTAAAAACTATGACCGCATGTATGGCAGACATATGGTAGACTTAACAAGACATGTCGGCAACGTTACACAGCATCAGGCATGTACGGCGAAGATACGCTTGTGTCATCCCGCACCGATCGTGGCCACGTACCGACACGTAAATACCGCAGTGTGTTCCACGACTGTTAAGTAAGCAAGCACCACACGAATAGGAGGCAACTGGTAGCATACAGGCCGTTCCAAGTACAGGACCACAATCACCGTAACTATCAGTGATAAAATGCCAATGGATAGTAGGCACACGAACACCCGCCGATATATAGCCGATGTGAAGGAGGAATACGTGCAGGAAGCACACATGCAGGACACCACACGACATCAACAAAACAAACACTCCCAGAACAACAGACAGGTAACCTGAAGCTCCCCAAGCAGGGATGGAGCACACACACAAGCATATCGTGTATAAATGCAAGACCCACACCCGCACCGTCACCCACATCCGCAGATATACCCCATCGCACATATCAAAGGGATACCAGCCGAAACCGTAGCAAACACATACAGGCAGTCAATGACAGCGGCATACCCGCAACAAGCCGCGTGGGAAACACTAGCAGCAGCCGATGCTTCCCTGCATCCGTTGTGTACAGGGATATAACAGCTATGTTACACATCTAAATGCACAACGCCATCGACAGACGCCGCCAGGACACGGACACCCACATGTCGAACAAAATATCATACCCAACACACACAATCTACGGCTAACAACACAGCGATATGTACCTGACACCACACATAGCGGATGTAGTCACACAAACATGATACAATACATACCATCCCCACGAAGGTAGTGCAAATAACCAACGGCCACACGAGGAATGAACCATGGCCTAGTTACGCGCGTAACGTACGAATGGAGGAGGATCACCGGTGATATGCGCATAAGTACACACCGAGGAACAGCTATTGGCGTGATGAACCCACATGCCTCAGGTGACGAATAAAAGGAGGACTCCCTGGATATTCAAACCGTATGTTCATACCGAACACATACTGAATCCAAAGCAGGCAAGCAAGCAAGCAGAAGATATTTACGCATACAGAAGCAAAGGCCGGAAAGGTATGTTGAACCCACGATATGTACTGTTGTGTAACGCATGATACGTATGACGAATCTGCACTGTATGTGAACGATGTGTGTAAGTAAAGATACCTGTCCATCAGGCAGACAGTGGTGAAAGGTGGTTATGTAATGCTAAGCCGCGGAGCATACCAACGTCTGTGGACAACGTGTGCACAGCAGTGGGACAACATGTACACAGCCGCGATAACCCAAGGTCCCCAATAGGGATTTCAAACACAGAACAATGACACCACCCACGCTGATGCTGTCAGTGGATATTGAACAATGAAGTGCCACAGCAGGGGATAGGACATGTATGTATAGTGTCACAGCACACATGTGCATGGGCATATACCGTCGATGCCATACGGAATGTGCGCACGACGTGCACGTATCCCTCGCAGTAGGGGTGACAATGTCAATTATGTGTAATGCAATGCTGTCATGATGGATATGTTCAGAAATCATAGACAGTATCACAGGCATAGCATGCATGATGGAGGGATGGACTAATGTTATGTACATAAACAGGATATGTATGGCCTGCACATGTGGGACAGAGTAGTAGCAGAATAGGTACCCGAAATGGAGTGAACAGCAAGTAACCATGTGCAAACGTTCCGTAGCAGGTGCAATGTGTGCAACAATGATGTCCGGTAGGGCCGTGTGTAAACATATGTGCAATGTACACAGTAGTGTCAACCCCCCCCCATGGTAGTGTCCACTGAACGGCAGAGGTGAATGTCAACTGTATGTTTATACAGTACTTCCGCTGTGGTGGTAGCATGGGTCTGTGTCACCCTACCAGTAAGGGAGCTATCACATGAGTAGTGACACAGTGTGTCCCTGTAGGATGTGCACAGGACCTATGTCCCACAGCACGGTGTGTGTCCAGTCTGTGGAGGTCACACAGATGCCCAGGCTGAGCAATGTGGCATGTGTGCACACATGCAGGAGTGGCCCTCCCACACTGCCCACTGCAAACGCCATGTAGGAGTACTACATGCATCGGTAATGTGGAGAACATGGCCCATGGCAGAGTAGAGGACACACCTGTGTTAGTGGTATGCAGGTGAGCACAGATGTGTTTCACGACTGTCATTTGCATGTGTAAACAGTCTGAGCTGGGCAGACATCACGGCATGACTATACTGAGACATGTAAAGGTGTATCCATTGTGTAAGGTACACCACATATGTGGTATTGTAACACTGCCCGCGTGTACATGTGTGTATGGCACAGGTACAAGGGCAACCAATGTATCAGCCACACATACGGTCCAGAAATGTGTGGCCCTGCACATGTGTACCCATGCCATAGTGGAATATGGCAACCACAGCACCATGTGGGGCATGTGTGTGTACAGCAACCATGTACAATGTGATATGCATGTATAGGGACAGTATCCATGAGATACACAGTGCATGACTGTCACTATGCAAAGGTGATGTGTATGCACTATGTGTGATGTAACTGATGCAATGATATCCACATGATATATCTGCCACACTGACACCTGTATGGTTGTTAGCAATATGACTAGGATGAGCTAGAATGCTCCAGGTATGTACATGTGGTATATGTAGGCATGAACAATACTCTGTGACAGCATGTAGTGTATGTAAGTAAATAGTGAGCATGAGGGGCCACATGACTGAGGACTGTGCAATGTCACATGTACCTGACTTGTTGTAGTTAGCATGATATGCCTGCACCACTGTGTGACCTGTACAGGAGGCACATGGCGTAACATCCTGAGACATGGGGTACGATGTGATGCTGGATGCGTACATTGGCAATACCATAAAGTGGAATGGCGCTGAAGGGCAAAGAGCGGATAATGCCTGATTTGATACCATCTGTACCACACCAACCACCCATGCAATGGTATGACAGGTGGCCAGCATGTGGATGTGGTGTGCTGTGGCGCACAGAAGCCCAACAAGGGTGCCAGTAAAGGCATGGAGGTCGTCAATGAGTGTGTGAAGCATGTATGTGAGGATGTGGCCCAGTGCCATACTGAATGGCCCAGTCATGGGTGTACAAATGCAGCCCAATACGTGCAATGCAGTACCACCCATGTGTAATGTGATAGAAGTGGTAATGTGGTGGTCAGGGTACACAACGTACGTGAACGGGCTAGCAGTCAATGCAGCGTGCTGCTGCAGAGACATGTAACAGCCAGGTTGGCGGGATACAACTACTACGGAGATTGGAGGTGACATTGGGACCGTGTTCTAGGACATAATGTGTGCATGGCAGTACTATGTATGTATCCACAGGGCTAACACAATGTCCAGCCATGGATTGGAACCCTGTAGTGAGTGAGACTGTGTATTGTTGGTAGGTACCCCAGTGGCAGGCACGATGCCAGCAACATCTGAGTCGGCAATGCCTGCATGAGTGTTGTATGCTGCATTGAATGTGGATATAGCCAAACAGCAGAGACATACCACCACACTGCGTGAGGGCCCACACTGCAATCTATGGCAGTCATGTGTAGGTAGCTATCTGTGGAGTATGTGATTCACCATGACGACACACCATGACTGTCAAGTGACACACCACACACATGTGAAAGTAAGTACCATGCAACAGCCTGCACATGTGCCCATACAGCACATGTGCATGGAACAGGCATACCACTGTGGCGTCTGTGAAAAGGCCAGTACCACCATGTCCCTGTGTGGAATAGCATGGTCCCTACCACTGCGTAAATGTAGCGGAAGTGCACTGTGATATGTGTCGGCATGGTCACGTAGACTGTCCATTGTACGGGGTGCCATGCCATCAACTACCTCTGTCAGTGGATGTCGGTAGTACCGGCTGTAGAGCGTATGTACCATGCATGCTGCGATGGTCATGTGTCTAGGGTGTGGCTAGTAGGGCTGAGAAGCATGGATGTTCAGCAAACAGAGGGGGGATGTCTATAGGCATAGCACACAGACACATGGAGGTTTGGTGCATGCCGAGGGTAGTGTAGGTGTGGTATGTGTTGTGTAATGTGTCACCCAGCTATGTGTACTGCATGGCCAAGCATGTGTGGGTACATGGGAGTCCATACCAGGGAAGTGTGTGATGCTGTCAATACATGGCAGTAGCAACTGTCCTAGGTGCAATGTACAGTATGCCAACATGGCTAGCATGTAACCTGTGGTGTACAGTGTATTCACCGTCGTGTGTCTGAACATGGATTACCCATGATGCAATGTGTCTCGGGAATATAAAGTATGTGTGTAAATCACTGTGTTGTGTGGGAACCACCCACCCATGTGTGATGCAGTCCAGGTATGTGTCTGGGAAGTATGATCTGTGTACAATCTGGACTGGCAGGTGTGCTGTGTAGGCCATGGAGGCAGGTCCCAGGCACTGCAGATTAATGACATGCGCGCCGTACTGTGTGTGCAGTGCTTGTGTACAGCACAGTGGAGGGTGTAAGCATTGTCACACATCACTGCATGCTGTGCCTACCTGTGACAGCCCTGCCGGAGACAGACATGTGACAGTGCTGCACAGGCAGCATAGCATGTGAAGATGGACATGTGGGCTGCACACCTTAGGCAGATGTCCACAGGTCATGTGTGCCACGGTAGTGTGGTTGAACACGACTATCAGACTGGACAAACACCACATGCCTGCATAAGTACAGTATGACCATAGTCAACAGTCCCAGTGACAGAGTAGGGCAATGTCCAGTATCCCTGCATGCAGACCACTGGCTACTGGACACCTGGCTAGACACACACATCCGGAGGGTTAATTCACCATTGAGCCATCACATGTGCCAGTCTTTGTGGGCCGTACAATGTCATCACAGGGTGGCCCCAATAGCAGGTGGCAAGGCAGACACGGTGTACCAGGTGATGTCTCATGTGTGCATATGTCGAGTAGCACAGCTGTTCACATGTCTGCAACATAGTGGTGCACGATGTATACTGTTACAGGATGTATGGAACTGCACTGTCACCCACTACAGGGCCATCTGACACAGGTGTGTTGTGACAGGTGTAACTCATGTTCGCACAGGATACACACTGCTGTTGTAGGCAGCCATGCTGGTGGCTACCAGTGATATATGCAGTGGTCATACAGACATACTGCACACAGTGTTCATGCCGTAATGTCCATCGTCGTGGACGATGTGCTGCTATGTGAATGTAGGTGTGTGTTGTGAATGTTACACATCCAGATGACACCATCTGGCGCAGTCATGGTCGTAAACACCATTACACACATCTACAGCAGTCAGAACCCAGTCCTGACAATGTGTGTCAGTCACTCTCGTACTGTGTGACATATGTGCACATGGTGGAACACCTCCCACTGTCATCTAAGATGGCTACATGATGGCTGGAATGTGCTGTGGAAATGTACAATGCTGGTAGGCCAATGAAGTACCTGGAATCATACACAGTACGCTATGGCAGCCATGTTAACCATGCACAACAATGACCGGCCAACAGACACAAACAATGCATTGACACGTGGAACATGTGCACATGACAACCCCCAATTAGGTATGTTGCACATATTGATGTACAATTGTCATCTATGGCCATAGCATGGATGCAGATGCACATACCCCACAGGTAGTACCATGTGATGTAGGTAGGGGGGCATTGCTCGTGTACATGTGACAGTAGGTGTACAGACACATGTGCTGCATAGCCGTCATGTAGGGTTAGCTGTGGCATGTGACCACTGGACATGCCCGAAAAAATTGACCATGTCCCACAGGAGATGTATGTGTGCACCACATGTGATGTGCTGGCAACAGGCTGTGACGCGTACGGCCGCCGGTGTACCTGTGTGACATTGTCCGTGATGGGTGCAAAGGCATATAGTATCGTCTTGCATGGCCACAAGCCCCACATAGGTGCATAGCCTGAACATACAATACAAGGAGTGTGTGGGATGATAGCAACCCACAGGTGGAGATGGGTACGGACGGCAGCCCACAACCACATGTGTGTGTATGGTGTTCACGTCCACGACACATGAGCATCTGAGAGGCTAGCGTTACAGCTGTACAGGGTTGCATGCATATATGTTCAGCAACATCCCTGTATGTCCCACCACTGGCCCGTGGACCGATGGACACCAACCAAATGTGCAGATATGAGATGTGCACAGCACATCACAGATGCCTACTGTAGAACAGGCCTACCATGTAGACATGTGCACAGTAGGTCTGCGCCAGCTGCAGTCAAACACGTTATGTGCTGAACCACAGCAATAGTCCAGGCAATGCCACAGATGGACATGCATGCCTCTGTGTATGTATGTCTGTGAATGCCTCCGGCATAGCAATATAGCTGTGTCACCGTTGTGAACAACAATATGAATGGGTTGTATGTGTGAGGCGTGCGTCATACGTGTATGGTCAGATCGACGATACCATCAGTGGGCCTGCTATGTGAACATCCCTGTCCCCATACATGGATACCTATGCTGTGCCCAACACCACATTCACAGAGGGAGGGATGGTGGTGTGTAGTGCAGCAGCAGACATGGGGTGGCAGCAGGCACTGGATGTACACATATGTGGTACCCACATCAGTGCAGGCAGCCATCCATGGGCACGGATAGCGGTGTGTGTCCACATACAGCACTGTGTTGATCAATATCCCAGCACATAGCACCTGCCAGGGCTACAGTGTATGCATGGATGTGTGATACCTGCATGCACCAGACACACCCTCAGCAAGCAGCGTACAGCATACCTCACTTGAGGACAGTGTCCACACCATGGTGATAAACATGTTGAATGTCCATATACACACAGCAATGACATATGGCATGGACAGCCACCCTGCCAATACCGTCATCCCCCAGGTGGATCACAACCCAGTGCCATGTATGTGGCATACCCTGCCATATCATGCAGACCTGACCAGCAAGGCTGCATGAGCTATCACAGTCCTACATGGTGCAATGGACAAAAGGCACTCTCACTATCAACCATACACAGCAGTAATGTGGCGGTGATGCACCCTGTCGTGTTACAGGTGCTGTGTGATGCTCTGCACAATGTGTGTGTGTACATGCTATGCATGGCCTTTCCTGCTAATGTGTCATGTTTACACAATGCCCCATGTCTATCACATGTGCAACACAGGTGAGCTGTGGCAAGTTGTCCAACACCCGTACAGTGCTGTGTGGAAGTACATGGCACAACACATGCATGTGCAGGTGTCCATGTGTATGTGTACAGTGCCGCTGCTGACGTTCACAATGGACACAGACGTGATGTGTACTGACATATACACAGCGTCCAGGTGAACAGTAGCACCGACGTCACATGGGGACCTATGCCAAGTGATATGGACATAGGTGCAGCCAGGTACACATGTCCACAGCAGGCTAACATCTACATGGTGCGTGTACAGTGTGATGGGGTGGCACACAGATATGATGTGACACCCACTGCTCAATGGTGTTAAGCCAAAACATCGGCTGTGTCACTGCCACGATGCCTTTCACAGATCACTGTGCAGATGTCGTACATGTCATAGCAATGTATTTCCAACAGTATGCCAGCACAGCAGTGTGAATGTGACCTGCCACCATCATTATGTCTCCCAGATAATGCCACGTTCCCGGCTTCCACCTTTCAGTCGACAGGAGGAGGAGGTGATAATCCCATACCTCCATACTAACCACGACGTGCTATTCAGCCATGTGCCACAGCAGGCACAGGAATGACAGGAGATGTGGGAGGAGATGTGCAGGAGGGTGAACAGCCTGGGCGGATACAACCGCACCTATCAGCAAATCCGCAGGCACTGCACAGACCTGATCCGGCATGCAAAACAGCGTGCCGCTGCAATCGCCAGGCAACAACGTGGGACAGGTGGTGGGCCACCAACCCAGCCCCCACTCACAGCTACGGAGGAGCTCCTGGCCAGTCTGGGGACACCCACGGAACAACTCGCAGAAACACATGCGTCCATCGTGGAGGTGGGTGTCTCCCGAACTATGAGCTTGGAGCCGCCTGGTAAGTCAGTGTTGCATGTTTGTATGATGAGCGACGTGGGTGTGGGTGTCATAGTACAACACATGATATAGCAATACATGCCAGGTATATGGCCACACAAGATGCAAACTATAGTATGCTATGTTGTGTTAGCAGACATGTGCATAGCACACGCTAACTCACAGATGCATGATGTGACATGCACAGTGCTGACCGTGGAGATAGTAATGGCTAATGTGTATACCTTTGTGTAATCCCTTTACAGGTACATCTGGCGTGTCGCAAGGACAAGGGTCTGTTGCAGGTAAGTCTGTTGCTAGTCAAAGGCATGAACTGCTGTAGTGATATTCCCCATGTGTCCAGGCATTACATGCTCACCTGTGTGTGCCCCAGTCACGGTATACAGGTTGCACCACCCGACACACACACCACCCATGTACAGTAGATACAACCGTTAGTGTAGAGTGGCATGACACCACACAACCTATTGGTGTGTTACGTGCATTCAGCTATGCATACAATGGTGTAGGTGTTCCACAATGGCTGCATGTGTAGTATGCATTGGTATGCCAGTGCAGTATGCACACAGTACCACATAGTGAGCTGTGATCTGGCCAGAGCACAGGTGTTACCAATGTGACCTATGCCCCTGCCATGTCCCATGCACGTGGATGTCTGGCTGCAGCATTGTCACACCATGACATGACCTATGCACAACATAGCAGACTTCCACACTGTCTGCATATCCGTAGGGAATGTGACACCTCACACTAGTATGGTTGTATGTCACATGGGCCACCACAGGGCTGTGTGCACGATGTCCACCACACACAATTGTCAATGACCCAGACAGACAAGGCCATGGTCGATACCTACAGGCATGTTGCCACACAGCACATCCACAGTGGGTAGTCACAGTTACACCCTGTACACACATAGTGGGTTCATCACTGTAGTGGACCCCCTGGACATCTGATGTAGTACACCAGTGACATGGAATGCCTCTCCACAGCTACTACAGGTGCCTCCAATGTCCACCATATATGTGCTGCTGAGCAGCTGAACTGACTTACAGACATGGCAATGTAATGTGTCCAGGTCACGCATCGCACAGACACACAACTGTGTCCTGCTACTGTGCAGTGGCACAGAGCCCGCACTCCACACTGTATAGCTATGTACACAGCTCACAGCAACCGTACCTGCACAGACATCCCTGTTACCCATACATTGTATCTGTAGACTGTACACATAACACTGCACCGTGACAGCCGTTGTGATGTGGTGCATGCGGTGGGACACCATCGTCACATGTCCACATGATACCGCACATGTTTGCGGTGTACATTACATAGTGTCGGCAGCCATGTGTACTGTCAACTCGCCCGTGGCCAGACGGTGTATCACGCTGATGCATGCAAACTACCATGAATGTGTGTACTGCATGCCTACTAAAAGACACCTGCCTGTTGTACTGTTCCCACCAGGGCAGTGTACATACTGCCACTATGAATGTCTGGTCTGCATTCACTGGTCTGTGTTGTGTGAATGCTGCATGCCACCTGCATTATCACATGCATGATGTGTGTGTGTGTGTGTGTGTGTGTGTGTGTGTGTGTGTGTGTGTGTGTGTGTGTGTGTCTGTATTGTAACCGATGGTATGTCTTTGTATTGACAGGTGCTGTAGGTGAGTTCCCCTCCTGCGGTCAATCTGATGCTAGTGTCCCCACAGATACTAGTGGTGATGACCATGTGCATGAGGCACAGGCAGGGTCGTCACAGGCAGACACTGTGCCAATGGATAACATCACACTTACGTCCCTTTCATTCAGATGCCGACACATACCACAACACCGTTGCCCATAGATGACGGTCAGTCAGCGTCTGTTGGCACCGAGCAGGAATGTGTGGTGGCTGCAGAAGGTGTGGGTACACACGATGTTGCCAGTGTAAGGACTGGTGCAGTGCCACGCAGGCATGTGGCAGGTGCTGCTCGTAGGGGGAGCACCGCTAGACATCCACCTGCCGTACAGGGTGCAGCAGCTGGTATAACCAGACGCATGTTCCAGACTGTAATGGCGGCGCAGGCACGCGCCGAACGGCAGAACCAGGAAGGGCAGAGGCTGCAGAGGTCAGCAATCTGTAGCTTGAATGACAACATCCAGGCATTGGCGAATGCACAACAGCATCTTGCCGATGTTCTGGATAGGAGATTGGGTGACATGGCTGGGATCCTGGACCGAGGCATGGCCATCCTTGAGCGTGCAGTCCCTGCAGGAACACCAGGTAGGGGTGAGTCATAGGACACGGTGGCGTGGGCCAGCAACACCACCTGGTGCAGGTCAGCATGTGCGTGCCACCTCCCATGCCCACCCAGACAGTGCTGGTAGCAGCAGCAGTGCAGCTGCTACTACACCATCCACACCAGGACAGAGCAGGCCACGTGGACGTGGCCCTGACGCCCCGTGGGCACGTTTCCAGCGGACATGTGACATCGGAGAGTGGACAGTCCGTACCTCCACCCGGTCATGTCCGTGCGACCCCAGGCAGGCGCGGGTCACGTCGCCGCCGGCAGACACAGTGAGCCGTAACACCTGCACTGTACAGTCTGGGGCTGCCAAGCATACCCCATGTAGGCATCACAGATGACTGAACTGTGTACACACAAACCCACACACAGCAGACACAACTGTAGGGCTCCACCACACCCACATGCAATCTACACAGTCATGCCCAGTCAATGCACAGGCCCTTACACACACACATGATGTCATCCATTGGTACAGCCCATGCCTGTGGCACACATATCACCCTGTGCATATGATGAAGTCTCTGCCGCATAACTGTGAGCTACACCATCACTGCACGGTTAAGCTAACATATTCTGATGCACAGGGTGGACAAGATAGTGAGAGGTGTATGTGATACCTGTGTCCGCATAGTACGTGATGTGTATGTTGTGGTGTGTGTGTATGGCTGGTGACAGGTGTGTATGTGATGTGGGTTGTGCACTGACATCATGCAGCAGACATACCATGCAGGACAGGTGCAGCATTCATAGATATGTGTACACAGTATGTGTGGTGGTTACATGTGTAGCACCATGTTGGTGCAGTTAACCCCTATGATACTGATGGTGTACTTGCACGTGCCTACTGGGAGCACTGTAATTAGTTCCCCACGTGTAGTCGTGGGGTACCCACAGGCATGTCTGGCAACATCAGCATAGCACAGTTACCCGCATCCGGCATGGACCCCTACATAGGTACATAGGCGCACATGAACGTAACAGGGTATGTGCCCTATGACATGTGTGGACCTAGCATGACTGTGTGTGGCTGCTAACACCCCTCAGGATGGGGATGCCACATCCATCAGTCCCCAGTCCCTGGTCTAGCAGTGACACACAGATGTTGCCTGGCGCATAACTATCGTCACACATCCACACGTCATTATCAGTCCTGGATGAAGGCAGTCAGGGCCTTTCCTTCACATGGGCTGGCACTCCTCTCCGTGTTGTAGGGGGTGTCTGGCCGTTAACCCTGTTCCCCCAGCACGTCTCACTCATCTTTGTGTTGAGGTGTTTGACAGTCGCTTCTGTGCCCGTGTTTGCCTGGAGCCTGGGAGGTGGAATATGCCCATGTCACCCAGGTCAGACATGGCCGTGTATGCCAGGCACAGATCACCACGGAGCAGATGTGCTGTGAAGATTTACAGCCAGAGTCCCCTTGGCCGTGCAGCTTGTGACACATGTCCTAGCACCGTCATCCCCGTCTTGTGGAACGTTTGCGGTCCTTCCGGGTGCTGCAGGCGTCAGGTTAGCTACAGGCCAGATGTGCCATTGTACGCAGTCATTGCTGTGGTGTGTCATGTGTACAGGGGTACAATGAACACCCCTGATGTGGATGCGATTCCATCCAGACCAGGAGGCCACAGTGGAATGTCTTCACACCCACATTGCCATTGTGTGTGTTGACAGAGGTTACCGACAGGTGTGGTAGCCATTTCCCTGAACATGTCCACCATCTTTAATGGCGTACCACCTACATGTGACATTGGGACGAACATGTCCTTCACACTGGGTAGGGCTGCACCTTCTCTGGCATGTAGTAGCAGGCCATAGCTCTGGCACCAGTTATACATGTCTATGACGCCCTAGGTGGATGTCCGTGTCACATGGGGTGTTGGGTATGGTGGCCGGTGTAGTCATCTGCATACCTTGTCTGCCACAATCCCCCTATGATTGTATGCACATTGGACGTTCGAATGCCATATGGCAGGGGGCCCAGGACTGAGCCCTGTGGGCCTCCAGTGGAGACCAGAGATGACTGTGACACGGCAACAGGAACACCAACCCTGTGTGGTGTGACCTCCAACCCTTCTGAGAAGCATCGGGTGACATATGTCCCCACATGTATGCTTGCGAGCATTTCCATGAGTCCCATGTGAAGTGTGCTCTGAACGCTACCACCAGGCATGGTACTGTGTGCAAAGCCGCGTATCCCCATCAATGGCCTTGGTGACCACTCCAGATAGGACGAGCAGGTTCGGGAGGCAGGATCCGCACTTGACTATGTTGTTGTGGGTATGTCACGGTATTGGCTGTACACCGCTGTCTGTATCCATGGGCACCTATATGGACCTCCCACAGCTTTGCAGACAAGGCTTGTCAAGCTGATAGGGTGTGGCTGTCTACAGTCCATAAGAGCACTACCCTGGCATAGTGGGTCCACAGATGCCACATGCCATCCATCAGGGACATAGCCCATAGTAAGGCTAACATGACACAGTGGCCGCATGTGTGGGCCGAGGGCGTCAATGAGGATGGGTAGCACACAGCCAGGGACACCATCGGTGCCCATTGGTGCTGTGTCAACCGCCATAGAGATATGGGATCACTCCAGGCCATATGAGATGTTTCGGAGGCTACAGTCTGGTGGGATGGATATGTCCCTCTTTGGGGTTGGATGTGTGCATGGAACATGTCCGCAGGTTTGTTGACAATGTCTGTGGGTGCAGTGACCGTTGTACCATTCCGGACCATTTCCGGCCATGTCTGTGCGCCCCCAACCATGTCCTTACCACAGTTAGGGAAGGCCCTATGGTTGTCTCCTGTGCCCTCTGCAGTACCACTCCCACAAGCGGCCGTGGATGAGTGTATGTGTGGCCGTATGGTGACGCCGGTATGGATGGGAGATGGTATCCCTGGTACTTACATTACTCTGTCATGTATTAGCTCCAACTGGTGATGTACAGCTTGTCAGTGGCTGGGGTCCACCACACCATGTGCCTACCTGTGGTGGACAAGGTCCTGATGTTATCATGTTTGCCTGTTGCAGACATGCATGTGGGTGCTCAGAGAAGGCAGTCGTTAGGCGGTTTGCAGCCTGGCCTGTGTTCAACACTGGCATGGAGGACGTGTAGGGTACCACACCGGTCGTATGATGTGTGTGGTTTGTTGTGGAGAGGTCATCACATAGGTCCCCCATGCCGGTGTTGGGTGCATGATGTGGATGACCAGTGGATCCACTATACGGTCTGGCATCACCATTGAGGGCTGTACATCCTGTGGGGCATATCCACACCATGTGTGATGGGCGGAACTGTCAGACATCCCCCCCTAGTGTGTATGGTACATGGCTGTTTAACAGTGGCCAGGTGTGAGAACACCTGGGACCGTGGCGAGTGTGTTGTGCCATGGGTAATGTTCCCAGGCTATGTATGGGTGGTTCATGTCACCCAATACGGCGCTGTTGTGAGAGCATGCACACTCACCAGTGTCCTCAGGACGTCTGTGCAGGTAATCCTGTGTTTGGGAGGGTTGTCTGTAGCTTGCAACAAACTGTAGGCCAGTCATACACATGGTTAATTGCACCTAGATATTCCCCGCTGCAACGGACATGTCTGTGGCATGGCCGGGTTTCTGTTGTGTGGCTGGACACACACGACGGTCCACATTCCGCCACCCATGCAGTCGCACCATGTGTATGCATGTCTGCTCTGTGCCGAGTCTAAGTGTCTGAGCATGCCCAGTAGGCAGCTGTGTAGATAGACACACAGCACAGTGCACACCGCGGACTGCAGTTATACCCCGGATGCATGCCTGTATCCCTTCGCAACGGCCACGCCTGTGGCATGGCCAGGTTGTTGTGTGGTTGGACACACAACGGTCCACATTCCGCCACCCATGCCGGCGCACCATGTGTATGCATGTCTGCTCTGTGCCGAGTCTGAGTGTCTGAGCATGCCCAGTAGGCAGTGATGTACTGATCAGTAGGTAGTTGGTATTCCCGACTGCAGCACTAACGTGTTACTGTACGGCGACCTTGGGATGCTAACAGGCTGCGTGACTGCGCACTCTGAGCTGACTCGATCGGGCGATTGCCTCTGCAAATGATACCACCCACGTAGGGGTATGCCTCCTGACAGCGCCTGCTCAGTAAATTCGTAGCTGCTCTGTAAATGCTTCATACTGTAGTGTGTTCATGTAGATAGGCGTAGGTTCGTCCCCCGTCCCTTCCGTGTGTGTGTGTGTGTGTGTGTGTGTGTGTCTCTGTGTGTGTGTTTCCAGCTGCCTCTGCGAATGAACATGCTTTTAGGCGCTTCGCAACACATATCTTGGTTATTGCCAACTATTGTCTTGTGGGTGATGTCACCAGCCTACAAGTATGCCTCTGACAGCGCTCTGTTCAGTAAACTCGGTAGCGCGTTCTGTAAATGCTTCATACTGTAGTGTGTTCATGTAGATAGGCGTAGGTTCGTCCCCCGTCCCTTCCGTGTGTGTGTGTGTGTGTGTGTGTGTGTGTGTGTGTTTCCAGCTGCCTCTGCGAATGAACATGCTTTTAGATGCTCCGCAACACATACCTTGGCTATTGCCAACTATTGTCTTGCGGGTGACGTCAGCAGCCTACAAGTATGCCTCTGACAGCGCTCCGTTCAGTAAACTCGGTAGCGCGTTCTGTAAATGCTTCATACTGTAGTGTGTTCATGTAGATAGGCGTAGGTTCGTCCCCCGTCCCTTCCGTGTGTGTGTGTGTGTGTGTGTGTGTGTGTGTCTCTGTGTGTGTGTGTTTCCAGCTGCCTCTGCGAATGAACATGCTTTTAGGCGATTCGCAACACATATCTTGGCTATTGCCAACTATTGTCTTGCGGGTGATGTCACCAGCCTACAAGTATGCCTCTGACAGCTCTGTTCAGTAAACTCGTAGCGCTCTGTAAATGCTTCATACTGTAGTGTGTTCATGTAGATAGGCGTAGGTTCGTCCCCCGTCCCTTCCGTGTGTGTGTGTGTGTGTCTCTGTGTGTGTGTGTTTCCAGCTGCCTCTGCGAATGAACATGCTTTTAGACGCTCCGCAACACATACCTTGGCTATTGCCAACTATTGTCTTGTGGGTGACGTCAGCAGCCTACAAGTATGCCTCTGACAGCGCTCTGTTCAGTAAACTCGGTAGCGCATTCTGTAAATGCTTCATACTGTAGTGTGTTCATGTAGATAGGCGTAGGTTCGTCCCCCGTCCCTTCCATGTGTGTGTGTGTGTGTGTGTGTGTGTGTGTGTGTGTGTGTTTCCAGCTGCCTCTGCGAATGAACATGCTTTTAGACGCCGCGCAACACATACCTTGGCTATTGCCAACTATTGTCTTGCGGGTGACGCCAGCAGCCTACAAGTATGCCCCCGACAGCGGCCTGTTCAGTAAACTCGGTAGCGCGTTCTGTAAATGCTTCATACTGTAGTGTGTTCATGTAGATAGGCTGGTTCGCCCCGCCCCTTCCGTGTGTGTGTGTGTGTGTGTGTTTCCAGCTGCCTCTGCGAATGAACATGCTTTTAGATGCTCCGCAACACATACCTTGGCTATTGCCAACTATTGTCTTGCGGGTGACGTCAGCAGCCTACAAGTATGCCTCTGACAGCGCCTGTTCAGTAAACTCGGTAGCGCTCTGTAAATGCTTCATACTGTAGTGAGTTCATGTAGATAGGCGAGGTTCGCCTCCGCCCCTTCCGGGTGTGTGTGTGTGTGTGTGTTTCCAGCTGCCTCTGCGAATGAACATGCTTTTAGACGCTCCGCAACACATGCCTTGCCTATTGCCAACTATTGTCTTGCGGGTGACGCCAGCAGCCTACAAGTATGCCTCTGACAGCTCTGTTCAGTAAACTCGTAGCGCTGCTCTGTAAATGCTTCATACTGTAGTGAGTTCATGTAGATAGGCGAGGTTCGCCTCCGCCCCTTCCGTGTGTGTGTGTGTTTCCAGCTGCCTCTGCGAATGAACATGCTTTTAGACGCTCCGCAACACATACCTTGCCTATTGCCAACTATTGTCTTGAGGGTGACGTCAGCAGCCTACATGTATGCCTCTGACAGCGCTGTTCAGTAAACTCGTAGCGTTCTGTAAATGCTTCATACTGTAGTGAGTTCATGTAGATAGGCGTAGGTTCGACTCCTGGCCCTTGTGTGTGTGTGTCTGTGTGTGTTTTTGCAGCTGCCTCTGCAGATGAACATGCTTTTAGACGCTTTGCAACACATACCTTGCCTACCAGCGGCCATTCCTGTACGGTTGTTGCCACCCACCTGTACATGTGCCTCTGCTGGTGGTGTGCTCGGTGGTCCACGTAGCGCATACCATACCTGTGTTGTACGTTTGTGCAGTTGGGTATGTGGGGTGTGGTCAATCACCATGCGCCACATGTGTGTGTGTGTCCAAGCTCCCAGCTGCATGGGTTCATACGGTATGGCTTTGAGGTTTACGCGAACACCCATATCCTGGCGCCATCCATGGGTTTGTGGATGGCGGACGCAGCACGTGTACTGCTTGTGTGCTTCTTGTGGTCGGCGACCGTAGCGTGTTCTCCACGTGTACCCTACTATGGTGTGGTGGGTGCTGCTGTGTGCATTACACACGGCCTGCCGGATGTGCCCGTGTGTATCTCTTTCTTTGTATATCTATGTACCTATGTTGTAGCGTCATGCTGCCTCCCATGGACAGCTGTCTTCCCATGTATCGATATTTGCACGGCTGACACATATAACTGTGGTACGTTGCATATCCACACATTGTCCATGCACTGTCCGTATTCCAGAACACCTCATAGACATCTGCTGGATTACATGGCAGACAGCTATCCGTGCTGTCCTGACACTTTACCCATACACGACATACACCTTGTGTGTATTTGCCTATTTATGGTGTGTGTATGTCTAAGTGTGCTGTATGCATGGCCGTGTGTGTGTGTCCCGCTATAGCCATGTGTGCAGCTGTCGCCACTATGGGTATCCTTGTGGACCGCTGTTACATGTGCACGTCTGCACATACCTGCAGACTGTACTACCCCTGCGACGGCAGTGCCCTTAGATCGCCGGCCTGCCAGGCTGTGGGGCTACATCGCGCACGCCAGCACAACACATGGTGCACCCATCTTGATATACCTACGTGACACGCCTACTAGACAGGTGGCCCTACTAGAGCGGCAGCCTGGGCAGCCGCAGGAGTGGCGTATGCTTATGGCCGGCTATGGGCACATCACAAGGCACACGTCTACAGTCGGTGTTTTACGACGTCTACAGTATAACACCACAGGAGGGACCTCCTCAGCTATGCTGAAGAATGCGTATGTAGATAGATTAGTAGGTGGAGGGTTGGCCACTCACCAGGGCTGACCGATGGATAACTGTTGAGGCATCCTTTGAGAAGCAGGTGGAGCAAACACCCGTAACGGGAATGTAGTGTAGATGCAGATGTAGGGTTAACATACATTTGTCCACTCTGTCAGTTCTGTACCGTTGTATTACAGTGATATGCTATGCATATCTTCCATATACATTGTTAGGTCTCTGATTGTTGAGGGGTCGGCATAGTACAATATCATGTAATACGTGTGTTCATAGGATGCTTTCTGAGATGTTGACATACGTGTGTGTCGTTAGCAGTGCGTCTGTGCTTTCTATGCTGTGGCTACATGGTCATTGTTCGCATTGAAAGTGACAAATGGCAGAGTAAGGGTGGATACTTAAAGCCTGGATGCTCCCATGTTATGTGTAAGTCTCATGGGGCCTACGGGTGATAGCGCATACATGTCTATGAAGACCCTTTGGATAACATATGTGACCTGTCATGCACGATATGTTTATGTTGACTGTTCCATCTACCTATGTGTGACATGGTTTGTGGCCATAGGGTGCCAGCGAGTCTTTATTGTTGATTAGGTGTTGTCCATGGTCAATTGACATCAATCCTATTAATTCAATGAAGGATGCCTTTCATTGGTGGTAACGCCATAGTTCGACCATCGTATGTCTTTCCCAGCTGACGTTGATATTGTGCCATTGGTATGGTTGCACAGGTCACCCATCTGTTCCGCTGTATGGAAGCGTGTGATCCCCAGTTATGTGCTGGCAGATTGAGTGCTGTATACTCTGCTATCTGCCCAGCGGTCTGGCTTTGTATGGGGAGTGTCTACTGTAGTCCCTATCTGTATTTCCTGGGTTATGCCTTGTAACAGCTGTGTGATTCCCCCAGGTTTGCAGCTATGGGTGCCATCCTGGCCGTACGCTCGTCCATCTATGGGAACTGCCTACTGGACACTAGTATAGGGCTGTACACATTACACTGCTGCATTCTGCATTTTCCGTGGATGATTGGCATTATTAGTGCGGTGTAACGATATGCCATGGCCACGCCCCTCACACGGGCCGGGACAACGAATCATCTGCCAATCCACACAGAGACCCATTTATGCATACCCACCATCCCATGTCTGCAACCCTCGACAGTACCCATTGCACATCCTTCATGTGTGCGGGTATGGGATGTGAACGCACGTCTATGGACACGGCGACCTGGCGAGTCCTATTCATATGTCCTGCATTTCATGGACACTTGTCATCACCCTTGTACACGCTTGTGGTGCTTATATCTACCTGTGCCGTAGTCACGGCTGTCACTTCTTCTGGGTCGCACGATAGCAGCCTGTTGCCAACACCTAAGGACAAATGATCGGGTCCAACTATGGACATCGATGTGCATATGTAAAGTGTAGAACATGTTGGACTGTGTCCATTCGGCCAGTGGTTTCGACTGCCGCTGTATGTTCCCCGGTCGGCGATGTCTGTTTGCCTACCCATATTATGTAGTGCTACGGAACCCGTGTCCTTCCACAATTAACCCATATGGTGTTACTGTGGTCCTGCAGGTTGGCAACTGCTTTAAGTAATCCTCAGAGGTCCCATTGTGAACTATCCGCCACTGTATTGCCATTATAACACAGCCGGTACATGTAGAACCTATATATTCATGACAGGATGTTCTTATGTGGGAACGCCATACTTTAACCATGCTATGACCTTCCTAGTTGACGTTGTTGGTGTGCCATTACTATGTGTTCCACAGGTCGCCTGCATGTTCCGCTGGAGTGGAAGCGGGTGATCCCCACATACTTGCTAGCACCTTGGCTGCTGTGTACGCCGGGATTCGCACGGCAGGATGGATGTCTACGGGGTGTGTCTACTGTTGTTTCCATCTGTATTTCCTGTGTTATGCCTTACTACGGCTGTGTGATTCCACCAGGTTTGCTATTATGGGTGCCATCTTGTCCGTACGTTTGTCCATCTTTGGGAAATGCCTACTGGACACTGATGTAGGGCTGAACACATTTCACACCTGCTTTTAACATTACCCAGTGGATGCTTTGCATCCTTAGTGGGGACTAAGGCACGTGCTATACCCACAGCCCTCCCACGGGGCGGGACAATGGATTATCTGCCAAACAACAGCGAGCCCCATTTTGCATACCCAGGATCCCATGGCTGCAACCCCCCATGGTACGCATTACACATCCTTCATGTGTGCGGGACTGGGATGTGGACGCACTTCTATGGACACGACAATCTGGGGATGTCTGTTCATATGTCCTGCATGTCATGGACAGGTATCATCAACCTTACACACGCTGGTGGTGCATATGTCTAGCTGTGCCGTAGTCACGGCTTGTACTCTGATTGGTCGATCACAACAGGATGAAGGTGTAAACGCAAATATTTTTGGAGTCCTACAATGGACACCGATGTGCATATGTAAAGTGTAGAACGTGTTGGACTGTCACCATCTGGCCAGTGGTTTTGACTGCCGCTGTATGTTCCCCAATCGTGGATGTCTGCTTGACTACCCATATCATGTATTACTTGGCCTATCTATATCCACGTGCCAGTAAGTGGAAATACAGCAAACCTTGCGTCCTGCCCATCTTCATAAATGACATTATGGAACATATATCGGCCAAAAGAGACAATGACAAAAACGATAGACTCCACAGTCAAAAGATACTGAGCTCTTTCACCTACTAACATGGGGCATCGTCGGAGTAAGAAATGCATGACATAGTCGTCCCTTATACACTTCCTTCAGAGTCAGTTTAAAGTCAAATAATCAATAAACCCGCTCATAGTTAAGTGGACAGTGCTCCAAGTCTTGATTATAACGTGACATATACAAATCAGTGTTGCATACATTACTTCATGGAAACAATAATACGACAACAATGTGTTAATATAAATACAATATTGGTAAATACAATCAGTATCTTGAAACATAGTTGATAATTGTTGTGAGTAAACCTTGGAATGTAGTGTGTTGATCAGGATATTTTATATCAATGTGTATAATTGTAGCATTACGATTCCAAAGCATGGAATCAATAAGTACTATTTAAGCATATATTTTACAATTATGTATGTAAATGAGTGGAGGACACATCCTTAACCTTCCCTGCTTCCAGTAGATCACACACGCACACGCACACTCACATTTCTGAATTGTGGGTTACGCGCATGCATATCCGTATTCTGTTTATATATGTTTACTGGGTCTGTGTGGTTACGTGTTTTGTGTTAGTTGTGACTATTCCAGTAACATATGTCTGATCCGGTTGACGGATGTGTGCAGAACGCACTTACAACTTTATACATGTAACAGTCTTTGCAGCATGGACGCTTTACGTACACGTTCACATCTATATGTTCTATAGTCGTAATTCAAACGTGACTGCATTCACGTTTGCCGGTTACTGTGACCACTACACGTTAGCTGTTCGTGTCATTAATATGCATACCCATGGTACTTACGCACATTTATATATCCCCCGCACTCACGCACGCCACAGGCATCCATTCTCCTGCTGGGACAGGTTCGGTACTGCCTGTTAAACATTCCTTATTCCCCTCGCCATGGCCCAGGATGCATATGTCGTGACCGCAGGGATGTTCAGATGACAGGTGCTTATATCCCCTACGCATACAGGCCTTCGATTGTCAGGGTGTTGCTGTGGTGCTTTGGGTTTGGTCTTGTCCGCCCAGTGTACGGAACTGCCCTGACCGTGTACGAATGTTAGATGAGTCACATGGGCACGTTTTGTCCGTGTCTATGGTACCATGTCACCCCCCCCAATTATTCATATCCGTGTGCGCCGATTGGCCGGTGTACCCGTTGTAGATCTTGTTATACTAATTGCACTCGGTCCGGTCGAACGGACCTATTTCCATTACTAACCCTCGGTATGTATGACCTGTGTCGCAATATTACACGGGTTTACCATTGCGTGACGACTTTCACTGAGCCACAGACATGTCCGTTGCTTGGTTTGGGCCGGTTCCGCTGTGCTACACACATTTAACATGGCGGAACAGGTTGAACAGCTCAGCCACGGGGACATCGGGTTCTCCGTCGCTGTTTAGTGTTGAATCGCTATGTGGAGTTTGTTTCACAAAGCGAGACAATGTCGACATTGGTAACGGACATCTCGCGCAGTACGTCCGCACCGCCGCGGGTGACGTATGTCTGCGTTTGGGCGGACAGGCATTATGCTGTGCCATTATGTCTGGGAATATATGGTTTCTTGCCATAGATGATATGCCATACTAGCAATGACCCGTGTCTGGGTGTGGGTACTGCTGTATTACCCATGGGAAGAGTGGCCTTAGGTTAAGTGGTGCCCTAGGCAGAAGTTGCCACCGCCACATCACCCGCTACCCCCTCCTGGTCTACCTACACCAAAGAAAGTCTGGAAAGGTGACCCGAGTAGAGCAACGCCCTAGACGGCTGCCCACCTGACCTATGCCTAAGGCCGGCTATGTGTGTGGTCCCCCGGGCATCGGACTCATGAATGCGCCACGTCTGCCGTGGGTATGTCCAGCATTACCCACATCCAGCCGTGGTGTATTGCCATGATGTTCCATGTGTACAGTGGTGCCGGTTACCATACATATGCCTTTCTCAACAGCCGATTTCACACTTCTGAACACTACTGTGGTCTCCTTTAAGGCCCCTGAGCCAGTGGTGAACATTACTCAAACCACTGCATCACGTACATATGCCTTCCACCAGCACCTACAGGACTGCATGGATCAGGCAATCCCATACAAAACTGAGACTCTTTGTACCACAGACAAGCATCCAGTCTGGTGGACCCCAGCCATGAACAAGCTCTACAACGACAGGAGGTAGATACTACAAGTTAAAGCGGAATACTTGTAAGGTAACACACCCTTGCTCATTATATGTGAAGAACTACAAGCTGTCATGAAATCATCCAGGGGAAATTCAACAGAGAAATTAACAAGGACTCAACAGACATTCATAAGTCCTTCTGTAGCTATGTTGGACACCTGGGAGGACACTCCCAGATATGCTCAAACCGGGTTCACAATGATGTGAAGATGACTGAACCTACACACATTGCCAGCATACTGGCTGACATGTTCAGTGCTAACATTTCCCCCCTCCCCCCTACATGGAGAGATATCTATACCAGAGACTTGTAGATCCTGGAACATCTGTAACGCACAGGTGGGAAATGCTGTCTCCAAGGCAGTGAACACAGCATCCATGGGACCAGATGGTGTCCCAGCTGTGTACTCCATGAACTCTATGGGGAATTAAACCTACACTTAGGACAGCTGTTTAATCTTAGCCTCACCTCAGGATACATACCCGAGTAGTAGCACAAGGTGACTGTAGTCACACTTCACATAGATGGTGCCTCCACTGACCCTGGTTATTACCATCCCATCAGCTTGACAAGCCTTATCTGCAAAGCCATGGAGAAGGATCATAATGGAACTCATAGATAAAGACATAGGGGACTCGCATACTTTGGATACAACCCAGTTTAGCTTGGTCAAAGTCAGATCATGCCTTTTACACGTGTTTGACTTTGTAGGATCAGTCACCAAGGCCATTGATGACGGTAAAGCAGTCCATACAGCCTACCTCAACCTGGCAAAGGCCTTCGACACAATACCCCCCTCGGGTATCATTGATAAACCCGTCATCTTGAACGTAAATCCATACATCGCCATATGGGTTGCAAACTGGCTAAGTCACAGAACACACATGGTCATAGTTGCTGGCGCCATGTCATACTCACAGCCAGTCACAGGTGGTGTCCCATGGGGCTCAGTCCTGGGTCCACTAGTTTTCAGCATCTACGTTACCAAAGTACAGGCAAACACAGGGGGGTTATGGGTGACAATGTTTGCAGATGACTGCAAACTGGGTGCCATAGTCAGACACACATCTGACACAGATATCCTTCAGGAGTGCCTCACAGATGTGGATAAGTGGTGCCGGAGACATGGCCTACAGCTAAATGCCAGGAAATGCATAGTCATACCCTTCGGGAAGAACAAGGTTACCCCTAGCTACCATATAGGTGGCGATCCACTGAGCACAGAGGGAGTTACCAGGGATCTGGGGACCCGGGTTGTTGTTAACCGTTCGTTAGACACACACACATTGCTAATGTAGTTAGGTAGACCTTCCACATTGCCCACATCATCATGAAGGGATTCACATGTAGATCTGGGGAAGTCATTGTCCCCTTGTACTCATCACTCATTAGACCTATGATTGGGTACAATGCCCCGTCCAGAATGTATCTGACCCAACACCTGCAGCAGCTGGAAAGGCACCAACAGTTCATCAACAAACAGATGCAGGGTCTCAGGAATATGTGTTATACTGACCAACTGAAAGAATTCCAGCTGTATACAGTTGCATACCACTTGCCCAGAGGTGACCTGTGCCTGCCATACAAGGCCATGTCGAACACAGATCTGATGACTATGCTTCACCTAAAGAAGTTAGATCCCTCAGAACCACAAGGGCAGGTGACATACACCTTGGCACTGTCATTAATAGAACGTGTTGTTGGGACAGATACATCACCCAGACACTCACTATGCTGTGGAACAACATCCCAGTACATGTGAGGGCAAGCACCTCGCTGGCCTTGTGTTAGTAGTTTGACATGGATGTCTGAATTGATTTATTTAAGTAACCTTCTAAATGAATATTTACATTAGCACATTGTGAATCTTTACATTTCGTTGGTCTATTTTACATTAGTCATAATCATACGGTTTATCTGTATATATTATGGTTCATTTATATTACTAGGTGTCTGCAGTTCTGTTAATAT
The DNA here is from genome assembly GCF_019279795.1 of Protopterus annectens. Classification (NCBI taxonomy): domain Eukaryota; kingdom Metazoa; phylum Chordata; order Ceratodontiformes; family Protopteridae; genus Protopterus; species Protopterus annectens. The sequence continues at coordinate 1,403,711,972 of NC_056744.1, forward strand.
ATTGGCACAATCCGTAGAACATATATATGTAGCTTACACAGTCAGACATTTGGAAAACATTCTGTTGGTTCATCTTTCATATATATACATATATTTCTATATTTCTATGAAGAATGTACCTTCCGAAGCAATGTCTGATGTCCTCACTGTGTGGAATCTGTAACCCAAGTAAAGTTTGTTTGCTTGTTTGCCTTTAAGGCATGTAATTAATACCTAGCACATCTAATTTACTGACCAATTAAGGGTTGTAAATGTAGTAGGTTGGACTGCATTGTATGTATTCTGAATAAGTCTGCTTATGAAGCAGACGAAAACAGCTTAAATAAACTATGGTGACTGCATTTAATTCCTGGTGTGCTCTGAGTGGTCACTGACGGTGTGTACAGTACCGTCTTTGCTTTGGACTTCATCGGCTGGTTGTCTGTGTTTGTTGTATGGGGAATGTCAACTGTAGTCCCTATGTGTATTACTTGTGTAATGCCTTACTACGGCAGTGTAATTCCACCGGATTTGCAGTTATGGGTGCCATCTTAGTCATACGCTTGTCCATCCATGTGAATTGCCTACTGGACACTGGTATAGGGCTGTACACATTTCACACCTGCATTTTGCATTCTCCGGTAGATGGTTTGCATTAGTAGCGGAGAGTAAGGCAGGTGCTACGCACACATCCCTCCCACGGGGCGGAACAAAGGATTGCCTGCGAAACAACACCGAGGCCAGATTCTACATACCCAGACTCCCTTGACTGCAACAGTCGACAGTACCCATTACACATCCTTCATGTGTGCGGGACTTTGATGTGGACGCAGTTCTATGGACCCGGTACCGTGGGTATTTCTGTGCATGTGTGCTGCATTTCATGGACAGCTATCATCAACATTGAATACGCTATGTGCATATGTGTACCTGTGGCGACGACAATGAGATCACGTGAGTAATGCAGGAAGCTAGCAGGCATTTCATGAGTGGAATTTTTGGGTCCTACAATGGACACCGATGTGCATATGTCAAGTTAGATGTTGCTGGACTGTATCCACCTGCCTAGTGCTTTTCACTGCTGGTGTATGTTCCCCAATCGCGGATGTGTGTTTGACTACCCATTCTAGATGGTGCTACATAACCAGGTGATTTAGTACTGTGAACAAATGTCATACATCCAAAGATGCTGGTTAGCAACTGCTTCATATGAACCTCAGACATCCCAATGGGACATATCCGTCACTATATTTCCAATATAACACCACCGGAACATGTTGATCACCTATATATTCATTTAACCATGTTGTCTTCATAGGTGGGAATGCCATAGTTTACATATCCTACTTGACGTTGTGTGTGTGCCATTAGTATGTGTTCCACAGGTCGCACATCTGTTCCGCTGTATGGTAGCGGGTGCACCTCATTCTGTTGCTGGCAGATTGAGTGCTGTGTACGCCGGTGTTGGCACGGCGGTCCGACTGTGTATGTGGAATGTCAACTGTAGTCCCTATGTGTATTTATTGTGTTATGCCTTACCGCGGCTGTGTAATTTCCCCGGGTTTGCAGTTGTGGGTGCCATCTTGGCCATACGGTTGTCCATCCATGACAATTGCCTACTGGACACTAGTATAGGGCTGTACACATTTCACACCTGCATTTAGCATTCTCCGGTGGATGGTTTGCATTATTAGCGGAGAGTAGGGCAGGTGCTATGCACACATCCCTCCCACGGGGCGGGACAAAGGATTGCCTGCGAAACAACACCGAGACCACAGTCTACATACCCAGAATCCCTTGACTGCAACAATCAACAGTACCCATTACACATCCTTCATGTGTGCGGGACTGTGATGTGGACGCAGTTCTATGGACCCGGTACCCTGGGTATTTCTGTGCATCTGTGCTGCATTACATGGACAGCTATCATCAACATTAAACACGCTTGCGGTGCATATGTGTACCTGTGACGACAATGAGTTCAGTTAGGTGTTGAAATAAGGCGGCATTCCTGTCTTTAGACAATTTTTGGGTCCTACAATGGACACCACTGTGCATATGTAAAGTGTAGAGCTTGTCGGACTGTGTCCTTGTGAGCAGTGGGTTTCACTGATGCTGTGTGTTCAACAATCGCAGATGTCTGCTTGACTACCCATACTGTGTAGTGCTACAGGAACCATGTTTTCCGACACCGGAACCCAATGGTGTACATCCAATGTTGCAGGTTAACAACCACTTTAATACCCAGAGGTCACGATTGGGAGGTATTGCCACTTTATTATCGGAACAACACATCCAGACTGTGTAAATCACGGGAACTTTAGGCCAGTCTTACCGCCATTTGCAATTGTAATTAGCAGACACGTGTCAATACATGTATGATAAGACATATTGTCATGCAGAAGTTAATCTATGTTATTTGGACATTGGCTTCTGCTATTGGCATCCGTTGCTGTGAGTGTTGCCAGTTACCATACACATTGCTTGCTCAGAGGCAGACTACACAATTCTGCACACTACTGTGGTCTCCTTTAAGGACCCTGAGCCAGTGGTCGACAGTACTGCAGCCACTGCATCAATCACATTTGCCATCTACCAGTACCTACAGGACTGCATGAACCAGGCATTCACTTACCCAACTGTGGTTCATTGTACCAATGCCAAGCATCCAGTGTGGTGTACCCCAGCCATACACAGGATGTACAACACGAGGAGGTGGCTACTACAAGGTGGAGCAGACACCTTGTGAGGTATGACACCCTTGGTCATCATATGTGTAGAGTTACACACTGTCGTGCCATGGTCCAGGGCACATTCCACAGATATACCTACATGGACCTGGCTGACAATCATACCACCTTCAGTTGCTATGCTCAACACCTGGGAGGTCACTCCCACATATGCTCTGACTGGGTTCACAAAGAGGTGGAGTTTACTCAACATACACACATTGCCAACATACAGGCTGACAAGTCCAGTAAGGACATCTCCACACCCTCCCCCACACATGAGGAGATGTCTGTACCAGCGGTTTGTGGTCACCAAATGTTCTGTGACACACAGGTGGGACATGCTCTCTCCAGGGTGGTGGACATAGCATCCATGAGACCAGCTGGTGACCCCACTGTGTACTCCACTATCTCATTGAGGAATTAGACCCACAGTTAGGACAGCTATTTCTTTGTAGCCTCACCTCAGGTAAGGTACCCAGGTTGTGTTGCATGGCAACTGTAGTCCCACGTCACAGGGCCAATGCCTCCACTGAGGCTGGTTATTACTGTCCCATTACCATGAGGAGACCTATCTGTACAGACATGGGGAGGGATCATACTGCGGCTCGTATATGACTGCATAGGGGACATACATACTTTGCATCCAACACGGTTTGTCTTGTTCAGGGGCGGTTCATGCCTTTAAAGCATGGTTGACATTTTCGGGACAGTCACCGAGGCCATTGATGGGGGTGTTGCAGTCCATACAGCCTACCTCAACCTGGCACAGGCCTTCATCACATTACCCCCCTCAGGTATCGTTGATAAACCCATTGGCTGGGATGTGAACACGTACATCACAGAATGTTTTGTCAACTGTCTATGTGACACAACCCACACGGTCATAGTTGCTGGCAGCATGTCAGACCTACTGCCTGTCGCAAGTGGTGTCCCATGGGGCCCTTCCGTGGGTCCACTCCTGTCATACATCTACATTTCCACGGTACAGGCACACACAGGGGTTTTATGGGCAACATTGTTTGTAGATGACTGCAAAACAGGTGCCATAGTGGGACGGACATCTGACACAGATATCCTTCAAGGGGCCTCCCAGATATGCATATCTGCTGTCAGGGGACATGTCCCACAGCTAAATGCTAAGTAATGCAACATCATACCTGTGGAGAACTACTAGGTCACCCCTGTCCAGCATATAGGTGGCTGTCCACTCAGCACAGGGGTGATTACCAGGGATCAGGGGACAGAGTTTGTCGGTCACCATTCATTCAACACACACGCTATATCGTGGTTGTGTGGGACTTCTACATTGCCCACCTGTTTGTGCAGGGATTCACATCTACATCAGGCTAGGTCATTGTCTCCTTGTACCCATTACGTGTTACACCTATGATTTACTACATTGCCCCATTCAGACTGTATCTGACCATACACCTACAGCAGCTGGGAAGCCCTCATAGGTTAATTGTTGTACAGATGCAGGATGACATCATTTTGTGTAATGCTGCCACACTTGTAGGACCCCTGCCACATTACGTCACATACCTGCTGTTTAGTGTTGACCTGTGCCTGACATATGAGGCCATGTCAACCCATATGTCATGTGTATGCTTCACCTACTGTATCTGCATCCCTCAGAACCACTAGGGCAGGTGACATTTACCTTGTCACGGTCATTAATGGGATGTGTTTGAGTGACACATATATCACCCAGACACTCATAATGCTGTGGATCTACATCACAGTACATGTGAGACAGAGATCCTTCCTAGCCTTGTTCGTGGGTATGTTGTCCATTGGATGGAGAATTGCAGGTATAGGCCAGGGATTACATCATTATCAGTGCTTGACAGAGGTACAGCAATATCATGAGTATTTTATCTGAAGCAGAGAAGGTTGGCAAAGTCATCCTAACTATGGTACTATGGTGTAGTATTATGGCTGAACCTGGGACGATGGCCTACCCTGTACCTATGGACGTATGAACCTATATTCATAGTTTGTTACATTTACAATTGTCTATCCACTATACTCTTTCTCCAGTGTATATTTCTGTGGCACATGAATGTCCTCTGTATTACATGCAGGTATGCTGTGTACAGTGCACATACGTCACTGTTGATGACAGTGTATCTGTGTCCCTAACACTGTGATACTGAGGACTACCACACATCCTTCACAACATTACATGCATATGTCCATTCTATTCTTCTTTGGCCTATGGGGTGTTAAGGCAAACATTACTCAAGTCCCTGTTTGTGCATGCTTCATGTTGGTGTTTGACCAGGCTCCGTTGCAGTCATGTGTTGGACAGTAGTGTGTCTGTGTGTTTGCCATGTGTTTTTATTGCCGGTACATCTGTGGGAGGTGTAGTTGGCACATGTTCCTCTTTGCAGGGACACCCATCCTGGGGTTTGTGTCATGCATCTGCACTTGGCACGTGCCATATGTCCTGTACTATTCCCACAGTCATGTATGCCTTCATGCACTACTACTGCGTGTTACTGGCTGTTTGTATGTGGTACACATGGACATTGTGATGGTTGGCTTGACCTATTCCCATGCTAGAACATACACATCTGTCAATTAAGTTTTTTAAATCAAACTGTAACACTCATTCGTATTTTCACAATGACAGTCAATAACACAGGAAGCTGAGGTTAATTACGTTTTACTACTGTGCAGCAGGAGGCAAAGGAGTATGCAGTAAAAGTTTAGACATTTGTTTAACTCTATACATGTTACATCTGTATGAGCATTCTGTATACTATCATCTTTTGCACACATTAATGATGTGGTCAGTCACAAGGCATTTACATCGCTGGAGTCCAGAACGTTGTATTCCTACAACAGTGCTCAGGTAATGCTTATTAAATGTTTTCCCATGAGGATAGCACAACCTTGCGAGCCACATATTCAATTAGACTGTACTGCAAATTCTGCTCTGTCACGGTTCCAACACTGTTCAGATCCAGTCCTCACCCATTTCCTACTAGGTTCCTTTGTCTCTCTGCTGAGCAGCTGTACTCTGTGTTAGAGCTCACAAGCCTATCCTCCTCAGTGGAAGGATGACAGATATACCTGTACATACATGTATTATTCTCTAACCGTGCAGATGACTAATGCTGAATGACATACACCTGCTGCACTGGTTACTGCTAGGGTCAGGGTTCAATCACACTGCAGCTACACTACAGGCAATTACATGCGTGATAAGCTGTACTGCCATATTGTAAGGTAGAATAATATGCATTATACACTATTTGCTTCTAAAGTTGCACGTCATATATATGTTTAAATATGTATTTTGCTAACATTCTCCCTCCTTTGATTGCTTCTACTCTATCCAGAAACATATACAACATTATTTCATTCCCTAGCCTCTTCCTCTGTGGAACGTTTAACTAGGCAAGTAATTTGTTGTACATTTCAAGAAGGATTGCATTTTCTATTGACAAATACCACTACAGGTCTTGATACATAGTCTCGGGAAAAGATATGTCGCCAGAGTCCCTGACTAATACTTACATGCAAAGTATCCCGCAATAGACACATGCTCCCAATATGAGCAGAACAACACAAATGGCAATCATGATATTCAGTATGACTGACCCCATCCACCCAATGGTTTGTGGAAATGGTTCGTCAGTGGGTTTGGGCCTGGTTCCGCCATGGATGACACCTGCTGTATTACCTCTAGGTGGGCGTTGGTTTTGGTCTCTTCATGTGGTAGTTGGACACAGCGATCTTCTTCAATAAGCGCCAAGACGCATCACTTCTCAGCACCACGGTGCAGTCGTGCGCTATTACATTTTGTGACACAACAGTTCTCATTGCATCCAGTTCATCAGTCACAAGTTCAAGAGCGGAAAGTCACATTCATCCTTCCTCCGACAGGTTTTGATAACTTCCTCTGTTCCCTGATTGATTGCACTACTCCACAAGCTGGGAGTGTTCCAGCCCAGGTTATGATGCTGTCACTCAAGTCCATATGAATCGATATTCCTTTATCTCTTGCAGAAGACTGGAATGTCAGAACAGCTTCCATTTCACCCACTGGATTAGTAGGTTTCTCGACTGTGTTCCCAGTTCTTCGAGCTATATGTGTTATAGTTCGTTTGTGCAGTATGTCATGTGACTGGGGCCAAATAACCCAATTAACAACTGCCGGACCAATTCCCAGGTAACCATTGATATGCTTATTTCCCACAAACAACATAACAATATTCTACTTTACTACTGATGCGGGTTACCTCTGCATGTAACATTTTCCTGTCTCTAACAGAGGACTGTTTATACAATTCAGGATGTTTCTGCACATCCTTCCACATTGTTCTCATGATGTTTCAATACAAATAATGAATGGTGCTACAAGTAGTACTGTGATCTTTGGCTGTTATATGACATTCGTAAGACACAGTTATGTTACAAATACTCCCACCAACTGAAACTGTATCATGTTTATGATAACATACAATTCATTTTTGTGTAACAGGTAAGTACATTGCCACGTTGTCCTGTGATCTCACAGAACCTGTATCAAAGTGTAAATATTCACAAGTCTCAATCTATCCCCAAGGGGACAACATGCATCGGAGGTCCTCCATATGATGTAGGTATGGCAGTGCAAACACAGCAATTTAAAGTGTTCATAGTCTCTATATGCACACGCGTCATGCCTAGGTATCTGTTGAAGTGTGGAAGACACTCTGTTGCCAGTTCATCACGTATCAGTATTTGTATCCGTGCAGTTATATGCAGGTAAGGTCCCAGCAAATGTAAAGTAAACACAAACATGGTTAATAGGTGTATAATCATTAGGACAGCAAACAAAATGTCTTTGGGGTTGCTTTGTATTGTTATACAGTCTTGCCCGGGTGATTCAGGCTCTTTGGTATATCAGCTACAAGATGTCAATCAGACTTGATATCCTTTACCGGTTTGAAAAATGTGAGGTGGACCCAGGACGACCTCTCTGCAAACTTTACTGCAGTAGGCGCTGCCAACAGTACCCGTACAGACCTTCACAATTTCCACTTGGCAATAATGTTCTTTGGATAACAGTGACATACACACAGGATACTGGTGTCAGCTATGCGTCCGTCTTCGTTGCTCTTTATCTGTAAAAGACTTTAACTGAAGAACAGTGTTATTGGTTAACAATCCTCTCATGTCACCTGCTAATGAGTCATCGACCTTCGGCTCTGCAGGCATGACAGCTTTCCACTCTGGCACATGATATGCCATTCCACATACTACTCCGAAGTGGGTGCAGCACTTTACATTTGGAACTGTTGTCATGCTCAGCAATGCTAGAGGTAGACAGCACATGTAACTCGCCTGGATGTCACCCACCAACCTCCTCTACTTATTTCTCTCGATCCCATTTTACGGCGCCAGCAGTCATGCTGACTGTGGGTTGTACATGCAATTTACATTCATGGTAATACAAACTAATCCCCCAGGTTGCATGATTGTCTGGTTCACTACATGTGTTCTATTGTCACTGTAGCTTCTTTACAGCATGCCAGATCTAGGGATACTTTATTTTACTGGCACCTTTGCCACTGCTGCTGCATCCGGATTCATGGTTGGGAATGCTTCTACCCATTTTGATTATATATATGTGTAATCACTAAACAGTATTTGTTCCCTTCACATTTATTCGGATGTATGAACTCCATACAAATAGTATGGAACGGTTATGGTGGTGTAGGTAAACTCACTCCCTTTGGTTTAAATGCTCCCTGTGCATGATATCTACTGCAAATGTGACACGCTGCTTATGATGTTTGTATGTGGTTCGTAATTCCGTATGTTAGGGGTATTCTGTTAACCAAATGTACCATCCCCTCTGTTGAGACATGTCTCTACCCATGGCTCCCCAAAGCCGCATATCTGGATACATTAGACGTTAATATTGGCTTTATCACTGTGGATATGTGCAGTCCGTATTCAAGGATTGCTCCTCGTCATACCCACGTCGGCTTTTCTGCTTTCGTAGTTGATGTTTGCATTGTTTGTAAAATTTCTACTTCTAAACTGTCTGAGGTTTGTCATTCCTCATTCACACAAACACTTTCCAACTGTGAGGCTGCTTGTTTTGCAGATGCATGAGCTCATGCCTTACCTTTCCTACTGTTATCCCGTTGCTTTCTATGACCTGCACATTTACAATTACCTACTTTAGTGGGTAACTGAATGGAATCTAATGCATTCAGGATCAATTGCGCATGATTAATCGGTTTACGTTATCATTCCCCTATTCTTCCACTGCTGCTCATAAACATGCACTGTACAGACAACATACTGACTATCGGGACATATGTCCACACATCAGTTTTCTGCTACAGTACAAGCACGTCTTAAAGCTATCTATTCTGCTGCTTGAGCAGACACGTTATGCTGCAGGGTTTGGCCGTCTACAATCTCATTATCAATAACTACTGCAGAACCTACTTGATTCGTTCCTGTAGGACTCTGTCTACATGATCCGTACACATTAACTGTCACCTCTGCATCATCTAAGGGTATATCAGTGATATCATGTCTGTGTGTAGTTATTTAATCCATTTCGTATAGGCAACTGTGTGGTGTGCCATACACAGGTGTCGGACGTGACGTTGATAGGTTTCATGTTGTACAACGTTCAATCACCATATGAGGTTGACTCATTGGTAGGGTCAAACAAGACAGATGTCTAGCACGGGTCAGGAATGCTATCTTCTCTTGCAGCAGACTGATCGCAACTGCATGAGACATTCTCACAGTGAGAGGGTGGTCTAGTAACATTAAGGCCAGGGCCTGTACTGCCATGGGTGCTACAACAACTGCCTGTACACAATGTAGCACTGACCATGCCACAGTGTCCAACTGCAATGAGTAGTAAGCTATGTACCGTTGCTGACTTCCATGCTGTTGCATCAAGACTGACATCATATATCTCCGCTTACAATCTACAGTCTGACAACATGTGTTATGATTATTCAGGAGACCTACTACAGATGTTGAAGCTATCAATCATTCTAGTCTGCAGAAAGCTGTTTCTGCTACTGTAATCCAGTGTAGTATGTGTTGTGCTGCCATAGGTGTATTAAAGATTAAGGCAGACAATACAGCGGATTCCAAAGCATTGTTTGGTAACCAGCTTTGACAAATGTTAGTCGGCCCAGACAGGACTTCATTCCCTTCTTGTTAGTTGTCTTGGGTGCTTATGAAATTGCTACCTTCCTATCGTCATGTGATGTTCTACCCTACTTGGATACCACATATCCCAGGTACTTGACCTGTATTCTCTGTAGTTGCAATTTATGCTTGCTTACTTTATGTCCCTGTTCTGCTGAATATCTCCATAATGCTATTGTATCTTCCATACATTGCTGCTGGGTAGGGGCCGCAAGCAGAATATCATCCACATAAAGTAGAACTTGACTGGCCCCGGGTGGAGTTAACACCGGAATGTAGCTAGCCATCCCCTGTGGGAATATCGTTGAACTTTCACAGTATCCCCGCGATAGCCGGGTATGGCTGTATCTGTTACCCTGAATGTACATGCAAAGCAATACGGACTATCTGGATGTATAGGTATTGCAAAGGAAGCATAGCTTATATGTACCACGGTAAGATACTTCTGTGGCGTGTTCATAGCATTGAATATAGTGTGTGGGTCTGGCACCATTGCTACCCTAAGTATTATTACATGATTTACAGCTTGTACATACTGTACCATCCGCCATTCCCCCTTTGTTTTCCGATCAGAAGATACAGGGGTATTGCATGGTGAATAGCGATTACTTTATAGATGGGGAATTCCCTCTGTGACTTTACAGATATCTTCTGGTGTCCACGGTCTATACACTACGGGGGTTAGGTCCTGGCCTTCCTGTCCTGCATGAGGGTTCGGTACTTCAATTAATTGACAGATATCCTCACTCTGTTCTAGTGACTGTCTTCTTACTCAGGTGTCCCTAGGTATGTTACGAGTTCGGGATGTGGTTTCAATAGCTTCTGTTACATTTGGTCGTTGTGCTACCTCTGTTGCCACAGGATAACATGTGGGGACTAGCCTGCTCACCCGCTTCATATCCTGGATGTGGTATCGGAGGTGGTAGGGGGTTGTGGGGGGGGGCTATCGGTACTACTGTATTATGATCTTCTCTGTGTATGTATGATGCTTTGCCATTTGTAGTGTTCTGTTCCCTTCGGTTCACTACCTCAATCCACCTATGTGCATGACGGATACCCAATTGTCATTGTTTTGTCGCCTGCACATCTTAGGGCTGCCACCTTTTCAGATGCACAATGTGGGACATTAGTGTTCGGAACGTGTAATTTTCCAGGAATAAGCATACCCACGGCCAGTACATAGGACAGGATTTCACTTTTTGCCAGGAGAGCGACCAATTGTTGGAGCATTTCAGTTGCTTATTCTGTTTATTATGATATTTTGTTGTTCCAGATACAAAATTACTGTTTTATGCTACCATTTTGAAAGATATCTGGGAAATGTTTTCCTGAGATATCAGGACATTTGCCATTTGTTCGGTTTGTTTGCAGGACACAACTGGCCGAAGAGGGACTGTCCCTCTCAGGGTGGGACAGGTGTTTACCCTAGGACATGTGCATCACATTTTCAGGGATTACAATGTTTCAGTAACGATATTTTGTGTAATATACCATCAATGTCATATTTATTACCCCATTTTGCTGCATAACTCACATTATGTGCTCTCTGCGATTGCATATACTTCACGTCACCCGTCAAACGCGGATCACATGATCTGTTTCTTCAATAATCTCCCATATCCTCTACACGACTGCTACGCACTTCTCTCATACCACGTGGTGTCTCCTTCCCTGTATCCACTGTAGTGTCTACAATCACTATTTACTCTGCTGTGTGTTCCCCTGACCTATGATCAGATTTAACAGTATTTGGATAGGTCTTCGACCCGCTATCACAACTGTTAACAGAAACACAATGTAGTCTGGTCCCTGATCTACAATAGAGACAAAAAGGCAAACACTCCTTACCTGGGCCTCCTGTTTAAGGCTGCACGATTTCTTCTTGGGATCCAGTTTTCCGCTTTTCAGCCACAGATCAGACAGTAAACAGCCTCTTTACACACAACAATTCAGTCGGAGGTCTTTTCATTCAAGAAGAACCATTTATGCAAATTCTCCCGTAGATGTCTAACCAGCCATGCACTCTGACCTGTAGCTTACCAAGGAATTCCGGATTACAAGGATCACAATGTCAAATAAGTTGTTAAAACCAGACTGTAGTTATCAGTAGGCTTTTCTAAGTGACAGCCAATAACACAGGAGGCTCGGGTTCGAAAGTTTTAGTAGTGTACACAGGCAGGCTAAATAATCTACAGTCCAAGTATGAGAGTTTTGTCTGACTCTATACAGTAAGCAGTTTCTTTATATAGTGTTTACAATCAGCTTTTGCCCACCTTACTGACGTGGTCGGTCACAGGGCATTTCCATCACTATGGTCCACAATAGTCTATACATACGGGTGCTGGGGTCGTGCTTTTAAAATGTTTTCCCATGAGAATAACACAGCCTTGCAAGGCACCTTGTAAATTACAGTGTCCTTCTGTGATTGTAGCTGTTTCAAGGACCCTAGACTGTTCCGATACAGTGGACAGTTAATTTCTTAATACGTTGCTTTGTCTCTCTGGTAAGGAGTTGTACTGTTATCTTCGATACAGCTCACAAGGCCATCCTCCTCAGGGGAAGGAGTGATGTTATGCATGTACATACATTTATTGTTCTGTAACCCAGCAAATACTTGATGCTGACAGACATAAGCCTGCTGTACTGCTTACTGCCAGGTTCAGAATTCCATCACACTACAGCTTAGCTTCACCAATTACATGCAGGCTTAGTTCTACTGCCATATTGTACGGTACAATTCAATGCATTATATAGTATTTCGAGTCTAAACTGGCACTTCATATGTGTTTCTATATATATTTTTCGAACAACAGCCATCCGGCCATATGCATGTTGTTCCGTCCTTTACCTTGACCGTGTGTATTTGTCCGTCTGGCAACGCTACTCTCCACATGTGATGTCCCACCTTCCCCTTCTTTGCCTGTAGCACCCTGTTAGGACGTCCTGTTTGGTAGGCACGTGTTCCGCTATATGTGATCGACTTCACTGCATAGCTAATCATCGATGCGGTGGTCCAACAACCCGACTTGTCCACATGTGTACAGTTATGTGCACCGTGTCGTATGCAAACCTATATGGTTTGGACGGGTACATACCACATGCGGGATGTACACATTCTGCAGACACATTCACATGCAGCCATTTACATATCTGTACCTGAGGTGGGTTGGTGACATGTGGGTAATGATTTGCCGCGTGGCATTGCCTAACACAAACATCTTACCACATTTCAGGTATGCACATTGTGTGTGGGTGTATAGCTGCACACGGATGCTAGCAGGTTAGGGTGCAAAGGTGTACATGGGTGGGACTGACATGTACAATGAGGCTATTGTGTATTACATCTGAATGCATGGATTCTGCTTCTGGATATTACACTTCAACATACGCCATCCAGTGTATGCAACAGAGACGTTGCTGGGTGTGGGATATGTTGCTATGCACGTTTGCCTGTGTTTGAGGTATCTTGCTTCCTTACTGTTGTTATGTCAACACAGCTACCCGGCTATGTACTCTCACTACTGCTTGTGACCATTATGGTTGGCACCTTTTCCAATGCCCATAGTGGGGCATGTTATGTGGAAACTTCTGAATTTGCAGGACTACACATACCCACGGCTAGTGCAGTTGACAGAACTTCACTTGTTTGCCATACTTTAAGCTTATTCTGTAAGCATTTGGGTTCCTTATTCATTTTCTTATGCCATGTCTGTGTTTCATATCGTAATGTATATGTTTTATGCTACTATTACATGTATATTATGGAATTTTCTTGGCAGGGGATCGGAGGTCATTTTCCATTTTTCCGATTGTTGCAGGGACACAACTGTCCAATCAGGGACTGTCCATGGCACATTGGGACAGCAGGTAACCCTGGTGACCATGCCCATGTCGCTACTGGGGTTGCCACCTTTCCAGTTTCCAATCTGGGATATTTCCGGGACTCACATCTGACTTTACAGGCCGACACATACACACGGTCACTATATAGCATAGAACTTCACTTGTTTGCCTAAATGAAAGCTTATTGTTGTGGCAATTTGCTTGCTTATTCTGTTTCTTGTGTCATTTAGGTATTTCTGTTACAGAAATAACCAATTCATGCTACCATTACATTAAATACGGGATATCATTGTGTCCTACAATCTTAGCACATCTGCCATTTTTAATACGTTTTTTCGGGACACAACTGGCCATAGAGAGACTGCCCCAACCAAAGTGGGACAGGTGGTGACCTTAGTCGCTGCTCCTATGTCGGTCGCGCTGACATGCTGCTGTACACCTTCTCTGAGTGTAAGCACTGACGGTGCATTGCGGGACAAACGCGGTCTTATGCGTATCCTTTGCTCCTTGCACGGGTACACTTGCCTTCGTGGCTTGTATTTGCTTCTCCGTTAATTTGGGACGGGTACTATGTTGCATACTCTACGTGCGTTTCATTCTGCACGGGACCTGGCTGCTGCCATTACTATTATGGGCGGACCGTGGCTGACAGCACATTAGGTTGCTCACCTCATGCCGGCTTAGACACGCCTCCAGACGCATCCTACCTGGGCTCGCTCACGTACACTACGCACGTGTCTGTGGTTCCGGTGCACTCTCATTAATATGTATATGGCGCTACTGCGCCGGCTATTCACTGCACCGCCGGCGCAAGCCTTATGCCGGCCTTGCGCCGGGCTTCATGAATCCCGGGGACTATTTTGATTCATGAGAAACAGAAACTGCTGATGACCACTTTGTGCCTACTCTGGCGAAAATAGAACTGTCTTCTCACATTGTATTTATTCAGATAGCATGACTAGTAAGAGAAAGTAGCTAAAGATTACTTAATTGGAGCTTACACCTGGCAATATTAGTGTCCTGTAGTTAATGCACAGTTTATTTTCCAGGCTGCAATAATTATACTGACTCAGAATATATCTAGCAGATTATTAAACCGAAGGCTTCATCCATGAGTTTAGCCATGTCATGCCATGGTATTCATGCCTTTTATTTCAAGGAAATTCAAAACGTCTAAACAGACAACTGTTGTAGATGATGGAAACCATGCTGAGAGAAGGGTGGTAGACTATTAGTTGGGACATAAGTAAGTAACCAGGACTGGATATATTTCTCCGGGACTTTTGCCAAAGGAGATAAAATATCTATAGGTCTGTAGCTAGAGATGTCAGTAGATGGGCCAACTTTATCTAGAGATAGTATGTCAGATTTTTTCCAGATTGCAGGGACATAACTTTCTAGAATGCATTGATTAATTAAGATTGAGATAGAATAGGTTAGCTACCATTTTGATGTAGTTTGCAGGTAGGTTATCTGGGGCTAGATTTGGAGGTTTGAGTTTAAGAAGGAACTTTCTGTTGGAGAAGGTGAGAACTGGATACAGAGCAAAAGTCTGAAGATAGTTTGTAGGGTTTAAAGCTAGTGATGTATTTATTAGAGGCCATGTTTTTCAGGAGGGTGGAAACAGTATTTATGAAGCAACACTTGAACTGAGTGGAAATACTGCCAATGTTATTGTTAAGCATGGTGTTGGGGGGGGGGGGGGGCATGTTCAGGTTGTATATGTTTGTTAATGAAGGTCCAGAATAGCTTAGGTTTGGATTGGTTGGTAATCCGAGAAGTTGTATAGTATGTTTTTTTTTTTATCTGATTTGACCAAGAGTATAGTTCACTTTCTAATGTATTTGTTGTACTGGAGACTGGACTGGGTTATTTTTTTTTCCAGTTTTTCTAAGCTCTGTCCCTTTGTTTCATTAGTTGTTTAGCTGCTCTGGAGATCAATAGTGCAGGAATGGTTTTAACATGTTTAGGGTGTAATGGAGCATGAGATTTTAGGATACTTAGAAAATGTTGCAGTACTAAGAAGGAGGCTTCATAATGCATTCTCGTTAAAAGATTGCAAACTGGTAATAAAGGTTTGTTTTAGGAAAAGCAGTGAAATTACATACTCCATTGTTGTGGTGGTGATTTAGTGGGTTGTTATGCTGTCTATGGTCACTTAGGGAGTCAGGGAAGGATCAAGAAGAGAGAATATTTCAGCTTCCAGTAGCAATGTGGGATGTTGAAAGAAACATTAAAAAGACAGAAATTTGACAAAAGTGATGGAAAAACATAAACAGATTATCAAAGGGAAAGTGTAAAGTCTGTAGACTTTATTCAACAGTATTGCAAAATTCTACCACACAAGGTCGTTTATTTTTGCTAATGAAAAAAGATGTATGTCCCCTATATTTAAATTATAGGTGCCATAGGTGGCAATGTACGGTTGCTTTCTATGTACTAGGCAGCTTTAAAAATCATGTAATATAGGGAGCAATTCAGAAAATTATCTAATGGGGTAAATCCAGCCTGAAAATAGTTCCAGAATTCATAAATCATGGTTGGCTCCAGAGACATGTAATGCATTGTCTGCACAGCATCAAATGTGCTGGGATATAGTTCTGGCATAGACTACTGATACTGAGAGTCAGGTAGAGATGGTAAGAGTCTTATAAGGAGTTCCTCAGATCATTCACTGTTACATGAAAATGATGGGGGACCAGCGACAATGCCACAATAATCCGTCTGCAGGATATGGTTGCTCACACAGCATCCATGTTTGCTTCTGTCCATGCACTTGTGATGACTTTTTAACTTGCATGACACAAATAGCTGACACAATTGAGTGGGGGCAGAGGCAGTGCCCACATGTGTGGAGACCATGTTGAGCATGTGCCAGGGGTGGCACAGTCATCTCCAACATCCATGAGTGTGGTTTCCGCCACAAATCAGTGTATCATGATCAGAATTCAGCATCTCATGGAAGGACCTCAAAGTAAAGGTCACACTCACACAGTACTGGCTGGTCAGTATCACTTAGGTCACAACACTATAGTGACTCAATGTCAAGCTCTCATGGCAATTCTCCATTACATCGGACCATCCATAATGCTGTCATTAGGGAACATTGTGCTTGACACAGTCCAGATAAGGTCTGCACATCTCAAGTCATACATGTTTCAAAATCCACATCCCCAGCTAGTGGCAATAGCAACAAATCAGAGCACTTCACTGGTTAAGAAAATGCAAAACAAGAAAGAACTTCAATAAACTGCATGAGGGTAATGCAGTCCACACAGCCTATCTAGACCTTGCCAAGGCCTTCGACATCATCCCCCACTCTGGAATCATAGATAAACTTACTAAGCTGGGTATAAATCCCTATGTCACTCTATGGGTTGCCAATTGGTTTACTGATAGAACCCAGAATGTAAAAGTAGCCAACTCCAAATTCAGCTCCAGACAAGTGACAAGTGGAGTACTGCAGGGTTCAGTCCTGGGACTGCTCTTGTTTGACATCTACTTCTCTGAAGTACAGGCCGACACTAAGGGACTCTGGCTAACAAAGTTCGCAGATGACTGCAAACATTGAGCTATTACTGAATCCCCAAATGATGTGGATATTCTACAAAAGGGCCTTTCAGAAACAGATGCTTGGTGCCAGAGCCATGGGCTCAAGCTTAATGCCAAGAAATGTATAGTTATCCCCTTTGGGAAAACCATGTACCCATGAATTACCACATAGGTGGCAGTACACTAAACACCAAAAGTGTGATGAGAGACTTTGGGACACAGGTGGACAGTGGTCTCACCTTCGATAACCACATCACTACAACAGTCAGGAAATCCTTCTATGTGACACACCTCATCACTAAGAGCTTTTCATCCAGAGAAAAGGAGGTCATTGTCCCACTGTACTCATCTCTCATTAGACCCATTATAGAGTACAATGCCCCGTTTGGTATGTACCTCACAAGACATCTACAACAGCTGGAAAGGCCACAGAAATACCTCACTAAAAGAATCACAGGCCTAAAGCAGATGCCCTATGCTGACTGTGTAAAAAAACTCCAGCTATGGTCTGTGGCATATCATCTACTCAGAGACAATCTCTGCTTAACATACAAGGCCATGTCATACCCTGAGCTGCTGGACATGCTCCACTTAAAGAAATCCCTCAGAGCCACACACTCCAGGGATCCAAACCTTGTCATCACAATGAGCAGAACATGCTGGAGGGATAGGTTCCTGACCCAGAGACTCCCCATACTCTGGAATAGATTGTCCATACATGTCAAGCAGAGCGCCTCCTTGGCCCTCTTCAAAAGGAACCTTGACGATTGGATGGGAGATAGGAAATTCACCCCGGGGATCATGTCAGTTGTCTGCTAGACAGGGGCCCAGGGAAGTAAATATTGTGGGAAGAAATATCCGGGGAATTGTTTGGCTAGTCTTGTTTGGGCCTTAGGGCCGATAGCCTAGTACCAACCTATGAACCTATGAATCTAAAAAATATCCACTTATCTGTTGGGAGAAAAAGAAATATATAAAAGTAGTACATGCTCACCTATATGCAGTTTGAAAAGCATTAAATTATATTATTACCAATAGCTGCTTTACATGAAACGGATGGCAGAACATACTCAGATTTGTTATTAAGCATGCAAGCGCATGAAGGGTCACTGTGTCCTCAAACATGCCTTGCTTCACAACTTCAATGCTGAATTCCTTTATGGCATTAGTAGTAATGTGGGATATCTAGTCGAAAGTAAGGTTTAAAAAAATGCTTTTGTCAGTCTCAAAATCAAATCCCTGTATGGATTCTTATGGCACTCTCCCAGGTGTAATGAACCAAGTAAAAAAGCACTACTGTTACGAGTCCAAAATCTTCTTTAATAAATCACAGAAATTAAGCGCTTTCGTCAGTCTGACTTGACTTCATCAGAATTCACTAAAACAACTTCAAAAACCACTTTTATACAAATTACTTGCCTGGGATTGGTTGAATCATCACAATAATTAATAACAGTTCAAACAATTATTGTTTAAAGGTGCCAAACAGTGCCCTAAATTGAAGCGAGCCAAACGAATGAAATTTTATATTTTTCAACGCTCTATTACCCTCATTACATTCTTTCTTTTATAAAGAATTATTACAAAAATATAAACACAAATGAAAGCAGCAAAAACAGGTGAAAAAATGAAAATACTGTTTCTACAGAAAAATACTTAAATGTCCGTCTCAAAATCAAATCCCTGTATGGATTCTTACGGCACTCTCCCAGGTCTACCAGATAGTAAAACATTACAGTTAGATTAGGTACACAGCGGACATTGCCTGTGAGTGGCACAATTTTCTGCAGGTCCTCTTTCTGCAAAGCAAGGTTATATCAATCTGTCACACAGAAATCCATTTATCTATATCAGTTTTTTACTGGATGTCCTTATTTATGTGTCTAGCACAATGAAAAGGAACAGACATGATTATATGAAGTATATTATGATCAGGTAAAGAGAATAAGAACTGTAAGACGAGTAAGTCTGAGGACAATGTGTACCCCCACAAATACCACCACCAACATATACTTCTTCTAAGAAGTAAAAGATGGCAGGCCAGGGATGATCTTGTGAGTACCCTTCCATACTTTAATGTTATTCCTCGAGGAGCCAGAGGTGCATCTTTTAATTAAACTCTTAAATAGTGTTCTTCTTTATTTTTTACTTAATTATTGATCTATTTAGGACAAGTTTAGAGGACAGTAAAGTCCTTTGCCCTAGATAAGATAGTTTTGGAAATGATTTTTGAAATATAGAATAATTTCATAACAATGGCTGCAACATGGTAGTCAGAAGAAAAGGACTTGTTGACAAAGGTGATGAGATCCCTAACTAAAAATATGCATTATATTTAATTTTATATTTAATTATATTTAATTATGGATAATTCTACATATCTGGGTCTAAGCTGGGTTAACACTTTGTCACCCACTGCAAAAAGGAATAATCAAAACTGGAATAATGATACAGTGCTAGTTGTAAAGTACTGTTTCGAGTAGAGATTTTGAACAGCAACTTAAATGTAAAACTAACAAGAGCAGTGAGCATCACCCTATTAAACATGGAATAGATAAAAGTGCTAAAATATACACCTCCAGATACTTTCAATCTTGCTCTGTCCATTTGTATTATTTAGCTTGGCTTTCTCCTTGCTACTTAAACAGCTCTGTTGCAATGCTAGCTGCAGTTTGACAGACCATATCCTCCCCTGATAAATGGTGATATAAGTGGATAAGTGAAAAGTACAGTTTTGTACCTACCATAAATGTAGATGTTCGAAGATCCACATTGCTGCAGTCCTTACACTTGGGTAGTCCGCTGTCCTCGGTCGGCCCGAATATCAAAGTATTAGGCTGACGTCGGTCAAGGCGCTTAAGACTGACATCAGGACGTCAGGGTACAAATGCGCATGACTGACGTCATATCCTCAGTCTTTTCTTGCCCCAGATGTCAGAAGACCCTAAACAGAAAGGTCAAAACCAAAAGACAGCAAAAAACAACCAACCACCCTTGCACTAATCATATGAACAATATATACAATATTCACAATATTTACAACCCAAACCACACAACCGCCTCTAACAACAGAGGGGAAGGAGGGAGTAAATTGGACTGCAGCAATGTGGATCTTCGAACATCTACATTTATGGTAGGTACAAAACTGTACTATGTTCTTCATCTCACATTGCTGCAGTCCTTACACTTGGGTAGAATCCCAAAGCAGAGGTAAGGGAGGATGGCAAAACTATAAAGTAGTAGGAGCTGCCAAAATGCCCTGTAAAATTGCAGTGGCAAACCCAGCCCTAGATTTAGAGTAAAGTGGAAGGTGGTAATGCTTAGAGAAAGTATGCACTGAACTCCAAGTAGCTGCCTCCAAAATATCTTTAGTTGCCACCCCTTAAAAGCTGTAGAAGTGGCAGTAGCCCTAGTGGAATGAGGCCTAATCCCAGCTGGAATCTCCTTACCATGATGGGAATAACAGAAAGCAATACAAAACCCAATCCACTTAGAAATAGTTTGTTTTGACACAGGCTTGCCCTGAGAACCCAAAGCAAAAGAAACAAACAACTGCTGAGACTGCCTGAACCCTTTAGTTCTGCTCAAATAATATCGCAACTGCCTGTGTATATCCAAGGTGTGCAAAATCTGTTCCCCTTTATTTTGGGGGTTTGCATAAAAAGTAGGCAAATGAATAGTTTGGTTTAAAGCCACACTAGAAACCACTTTAGGCATAAAGGAAGGATTAGTACGTAAAGATACCCTATCCTTATGGAAAATTAAGAAAGGCTCAACCGCCATAAGGGCCTGTAATTCAGAAACCCTTCTCGCAGAGGTAATGGCCAACAAAAAAGCCGTCTTCCATGATAAATATTTCAACTCGGCAGTAGCTGCAGGCTCAAAAGGTTGTAGAGTGAGTTTCTCCAACACAAAATTGAGATCCCAAGCAGGAGTAGGAGCTCTGAGTTAGTGTCTTATATTCTTTGCCCCTCTAAGGAATTGCTTAAACAAAGGATGAGAAAACAATGGTGGGTCACAGTCATAGTGAGCAGAAATTGCTGCAGCATGAACCTTAATAGAAGAGAAGGACAAACCTTTGTCCAGTAACTCAGCAAGATATTGAAGAGCCACACTTAAATTAGGCTTAGCAACATCAAATTCCTTTGCTGCACTCCAAAATAAAAATCTCTTCCATTTATCTGCGTACACTTTCCTTGTACTAGGCCTTCTGGCCTCCAAAATAACATTCAAAACTTGCTGTGGAAGCTGATACCCTCCAGGGTTTAAAACAGAATATGCCAGGCTGTTAGGTGAAGAGAGTGAAGTTTGACATTGAGTAAATGACTGTTCTCTTGAGACAGCAGGTGTGGAATCGAAGGCAAAGGCCATGGAGGCTCCGAACCAGACTTCTCAGTAATGGGTACCAGTGCTGTCGAGGCCAATCTGGAGCTATTAGAATCATCTTTGGCTTGTCCTGTCTGACCTTTAGGAGTACCTTTGGGAGGAGAGGCAGAGGTGGAAAGGCATACACATGAAGATTGCTCCAATTGAAAGAAAGAGCATCCACTTTCCAAGCTGTGGGATGAAACCTTTTGTGCAAAACTTTGGCAGCTGGTAGTTTAGTGGAGAAGCGAACAGATCTATGTCTGGAGTTCCCATGACACTGTCAATTTCTGAAATACATGAGGATCCAATTTCCACTCGTGGGGATCCATAATTCGTCTGCTCAACACATCTGCTAAGGAGTTCTGTGCTGCCGGCAGAAACCTTGCCTGAAGATTTAGCTGTAAACTGAGAGCAGTCTCCCACAAAATCATTGCTTGTCTGCATAGAGGATAAGAATGTGTTCCCCCTTGCTTGTTGATGTACCACATGACAGTTGTGTTGTCTGTTAGAACCAACACCTGCCCTGGAAGAAGTAAATCCTTGAAAGCTATTAATGCAAATTGGACTGCTAACATCTCCTTCAAGTTGATATGTAGATGTTGTAGTCTGGCAGGCCACGTGTCTTGTATCCACTTTCCATTTAGATGAGCTCCCCAAGCTTTGTCTGAGGCATCTGTCATTAGAATCTGACTCGCCTCTGGCCGGGTCACAGAGAGTCCCTTGTTTAGGTGACATTCCTGAGCCCACCACAAAAATTCCTTTTGAATGCAAGGTATTATCTGAATGACAGTGTCCATATTTTGGCAGTGCTGTGTCCATACATTTTTGAGATACCATTGTAGCTTCCTCATATGCAGTTTGGCATTGGGAAGCACCAGAATACAAGATGCCATGAACCCCAAGGCTTGAAGGACTGTCCTTGCAGTCAGCCTGGACTGATGAGACAAATGATGGAAGTAAAGGGAAAGATTCTTTTGTTTGTCCGGGGTCAAAAAGGCCATCTGGGATGCTGTATTCAGTCTCACACCCAGAAAGCACATGTCCTGAGAGGGTACTAGACTGGACTTTATTTCGTTCACAGAATACCCCAGGCATCTTAGCACTGCTATCACATATTGCAAATGATGAAGAAGTTCGTCCCTTCCTTTGGCCAGAATCAGGCAATCGTCCAAATAAGGATAGATCTGTATTCCTTTTAGCCTGAAGAAAGCTATCACTGGAGCCAGAACCTTTGTGAACACTCTGGGCGCAGTCGATAAGCCAAAGGGCAATGCAGAGAACTGATAATGAGAAGTCCCAGCTCGAAAACGCAGATACTTCCTGCAACTTAGCCTGATAGGAACATGAAGGTAAGCCTCCTTGAGATCCAGAGTCACCATTCAATGATCTTTGCCCAGCAGAGGTAAAAGCTGTTGTAACGTCAACATTTTGAACTTGGGAATGTCCAGATAAGTGTTGAGGATAGATAAATCCAAAATTGGTCTCCACGTGTTCCCCTTCTTTGGTACTAGGAACAGGCGAGAATAAAATCCTAGGCCTACTTCTGGCAGAGGGACCGGCTATATGGCCTCTATTTGAAGCAGCAGAGAAATTTGTTTGTGAGCCTCTATTCTTTGCTGAGGAGGAATGTCTGGCATGCCTTTGAAAGGAGGCAAGGTATGGAAATAAAACTTGTAACCTTGGTGTATAATATCCAATACCCATCTGTCCTGGGTAATTAAACTCCAATTTTCTTTGAAGAGTGCCAACCTTCCTCCCAAAGGCACTGCCAGACAAGAAGGCTCTGGCAGCTGAAAAGGTAGGTCATTGGGCCTGTTTACGAAAGGACTGGCCCCTGCCCTCACCCGAAGACTGTGGAGGTGAACTCCCTGTTCTAGGCCTGAAAGAGCCCTGAGCTCTACCCCTACCACGTCTAGATCTTCCCCTAGACTGAGAATCATAAGAAGGGTACGTCCACCCCTTAGCAAGCCAATTCCTACTAAACTTTGGAGGCTGAACTTGCAAAAAATCTTTAACAGTCTGCATAGACTTAGCCTTGTCCTCCATTTTCTTTAAAA
Organism: Protopterus annectens; assembly: GCF_019279795.1. Lineage (NCBI taxonomy): Eukaryota > Metazoa > Chordata > Ceratodontiformes > Protopteridae > Protopterus > Protopterus annectens. Next base: position 1,403,735,685 of record NC_056744.1, read on the forward strand.
CTGCCTCCACAGGAGAACCAAACAATACATCAGACTGTAAAGGAGCATCTAAAATCCTTGTCTTAACATGGTCAGATAAATTCTGATCCCTCAGCCAGGCGTGCCTGCGAAGAACTGACCCAGTGGCAGCCACCCTAGACGAGGCCTGTACAGCATCAAAACCACATTGTAAAGAATGCTTACCCACCTGTTCAGAAACATGTACCAAATCTTGTAATTCTTTACACTCAATGCCTTCCACCAGAGCATCTACCTTAGACTTCAATTGAGAAAGAAGATAGTTTTGATATTTCAACATGTGAAACTGGCAATTCAAAGCCCTCATAGCTAAGGTGGAAGAAGTATAGACTTTCTTTCCCCATCTATCCAAAGCTCTGGCCTCTTTATCTGGAGGAACCGGATTTTTTACAACAGAGGCCTTGACACCCTTAGGTCCCTGACTAACTGTTTCTGGGTCCGCCCTAGGACTCTTATACAGATATTTATGAGCTTCAGGCACCCTGTAATACCTGTCCGGTTTAACAGGAGCAGGAGGCAAAGAATCAGGATTAAGTGAAGCCTCTGCAAACACATCTACCACAACATCCAGAACAGGTGGTATAGCCAAAGGCCTATGCTGGGGTAAAAGCAAAAATTCCCTAAGCCTTTTCCTGGAATCAGAGAAGTCCTGACCTTCCCACTTAAAATGTTCCCTCATGGAATGAAGAGTCTCTGAAAAAGAAAAATCCTCTGGAGGAGAAGCAGAAGGAGTAGAATCATCCACATCAGAATCAGAATAAGGAGAATACTCCTGCAAGTCTTCAGCCGAAGACTCTGAAACATCCGAAACCTGCTCAAAACTCCCCAACTCTGGTTCCACCCTAGGCCTCTTATCAGGAGGGGGCAAAGAACCTCTAATCAAAGTAATTAAATCTTCTGCCATTTTGAGCATGTGCTTCTTGGGCACAGATCCTGAAGAACTAGGAGTGACACCAACAGAAGCTAAACCTGGCCTGCCTCTGGGAGAAGCCTTGGAAACAGAAGGAGAGGGCCTAACCACCCTGGGAAGGGAGGGGAGTACAGTAACCTGAGAAGCCCCTTCAGCCTGACCTGCCTCCTGAGAGGCCACATCCTGCAATATCAAAGTCTCCCCCTGGGACTCCAGAGAAGCCTCCGGCGGAACCACCGGTTCCACTGACGCCTCTAAAGAACCGGCGTCCGGTACGGACGACTCTTCTTGCCTGGGTTTAGCTGCTTTGTCTTTGCGCTTCTTCGAAGAAGCGGGCGTCGGAGCATCCGACGGCATATTATAATTGCACCGCTTCCCGAAGACCAACCTGGCACAATCTAACCTTCGCTTAATAGTGCGCTTATTAAACCTAGCACAAAAGCGACACCCAACAATGTCGTGCTCAGGCCCCAAACAAGGAATACACAAAGTATGATAATCTCTATGCGGTATCTGTTTCCCACAAGAAATACAGTTATTCACTTTTTCTGACATCCGGTAAACCACTGAGGCAAGAAAAAACTAAAATATTCCCCAACGGGGTACTTAGCCAACTTTAACTCGGTCTGAAACTCCGAATTCGAAAAATTTCAGAACGCCGAACGGCACTTGCAACGCTGCTTCTGCATCGGACCATGCGGCAAAAAAGACTGAGGATATGACGTCGGTCATGCGCATTTGTACCCTGACGTCCTGATGTCAGTCTTAAGCGCCTTGACCGACGTCAGCCTAATACTTTGATATTCGGGCCGACCGAGGACAGCGGACTACCCAAGTGTAAGGACTGCAGCAATGTGAGATGAAGAACATCTATTTTGTCTGACTGGCTTCTACTTGAGCCTATGTAATAAAAAGCAGCCATAGACTATTAGTACATACCTGCTGCTATCCTTGCATTAACAGAGGAGGATGGTTACTATCTCTACAAAATATAGCAAACATCAAGACAAGTGCTGAAATAAAAATTACGAAAAATGTTTATGTGCTTTACTGATAAGTGATGGTTCCCTACACACATAAATTACACACACTTTAAAAGCTGTAACACACTTTATGCTCCATTATTTTAATTTATTTTCTTGTTTTCTTTTTTCTTAATATGTTTTCTGTACTTTGTAGGATGTTTAACACCACTAAGTGTGTTATAACCCTCAAAGCTGCCAATCAGTTATATCTCCTGTATTTTCTTTCCCTTTTCCCTGTAACTAGTAGCAGATGAAGCAAGAATAGTTCCAATCAATAGAAAGAATTATGATCTGCTCTCTCTCTGGTCCTAACTAAGTTGCAATATTTTCTAAAAATGGATGTCAAGAAACTCATCATGGGGGTAGAAATTGGTTATGACCAGAGAGCTGAATGTAGTCCTGTATGTTAGCAGCATCCATTCTGTAGCTAGTATTGTACAATAGATATATTTAGAATGATGTGAAAAGAAAGAGAAGTGCAAGAGAAAATAGCAGAGATTAAATATTTTATGTTGTCTCAAATGCAGAGGACAAATCTCATTAAGAGTTAATTAGGCAAAGGCAGATTCTGAAATCCTTAAATGTACAGTTTATATTCAGTGCACATGTTGAAAAATATTTTATATATATATATATATATATATATATGATAAATATGCACATTTGAATCTTGCATGGACATTTTAAGACTTAGCTGATTCTACCACAAAATCATCAAATCATACAAAAGGTGGTCCCAAATCATGGTCAAACAATTTTATTAAGAGGCACACAGATTTAAAACAGCAAGATTTCATACATCAGCAATTACCTGAGTGTTAACGAAGAAGTCAAAGCAAGACTCAGAATGTCAATTGTAGTATGTAATAAAAAATACCAAAGAAACTGAAAAGTAAGGTGTGGAATGAAGTGCTATGACTAGTGCTTCTGTATGGCTATGAAATCAGGGTGGTAAAGTTGGAGCAGGTGAGGAAGTTTGAAATTATGGGGATAAAAATGCTTGAGATTTGTAGAAGGATACACAATGTGGGGCACATGAACACATGAGGACATGAGCGCGGAAGCCAAAGTAACTCAAATTGCAGAAAAGGTAATAGGAGACTAAATTATAGTGGATGGTTCACGTGTAGGAAATGACAGGATGATTTGGGAAAGTAAATTTATGAAACAGGAAATGAGAATATTCAGCCTAAAAATAAATGGATTGTAAGACAAAAGGCCTGTGACGATCGACTGTGACTGCTTTACCTGTCAGTGCTCTGAGTGGTGCTGATAGTCGGCTCAAGTCTGGAATGAACTTGCCTAGGTAGTTGACCATGCTCAGAAAACATTGCAGGGCTTGAATGTTGTCTGGAGCTGACATCTCAAGAATGGCTGATTGCTTTGAAGGATCTGGCCGTGGGCGTGTACTCATAAATACATTGCCAACATAAGACATTTCTTGTAGCTTGAGTTTGAATTTGTATGGGTTGAGCTTAAGATTCACTTGATGTGCCCTTTCTAGAACTTTTCTGAGGTTTCTATCATTATCACCTTCATCATTACCTCCTACTAGTATGTCATCTACTATAATAGCAAAAGGATACCCAGAAAAAATTAGCTTCATTTCAAGATGAAAGACTTTACTTGCAAAATTTGTCCCAAATGCCATTCTCAAAAATCTGTACCTGCCAAACAGAGTACTAAAATTTAATGAGCATTGAGTATTTTTTATCAAGCTGAATTTGCCAAAATGAACTCTTTGCATCTAAGACAGAAAAAAATAGTGGCATTTGGCATCAAAGCTGCGACTTCTTTGACTGTGTGCATTGGATGATGAGGTCTTTTTAACACTTTGTTCAAATCTTGTGGATCAATACATGTTCTGATGTCATCTGAGCTTTTCTTATGAGCTACCACCATGGAAGATACCCATTCAGTTGGAGTTTCTGCTGGACAAATCACACCTTGTTGCACCATTTTGTCTAACTCAGCTTTGACTCTGTCCAGCATGGCTATTGGAACTTTATGTGCTGGCCTGATAACTGGACTGACCTCTGGGTCTAACTTCATGGAGTACACAACCGGAAGTTTGCCTAGTTTGTCTTGTAACAGATCAGCATAGGAAGGAAAAATGCGCTGGGCAAAATCAAAGTAGTGTTCTTTTAAGCTAACATGGTGGACTTCCTTATTAAAATGAAAGCAGTCCCGGTTTCAAAGTGTCTCCGAGCCTTAATAATGACTGGACGTGCCTCTTGACCATATAATACAATAAGTTGTAGATTCTTCCAGTAGAGTAACATGAAAGCACTACTGAACCTTCGGTTTGAATTTCTTCATCTCCATAGGCAACACGTTTCGCACACCTTGCCAAATCAAGCCTTTCAATTTTACACACTCTCACAAATGTTTCTGCAGAAATAAACATTGCACTTGGAACCTGTGTCAACTTTGAGCTCTATGGGTTTGTCATTTATCCGAACAGTACAGATACTTCATTTTTGGCTCTTAAATCTACAGCATTGACTGTTTCATGAAGCACTGACACACCATCAACATAAAGAGTAGGGCTGCCACAGTCTAACTGACCAACTCATTTCTTAAAATGTTCCCTTTTAATAAAAGAATGTGCGTCTTTTGATTTACAAAATCCTTTGAAATTATTCCATTTATTGCATCTGCAGCACTGTTGACCAAAAGCTAAACATTTTTTCCTTTTAGATTCATGATTACCACAATTACGACAGTTGGCAATGAAACTGGGTTGTGCCTGTTCACCCCCACCCTTATGCTTGTTTGCTGACTCACACTTGTGCTTCACTGAAACTGTGCAAAGTCTAGAATTTGCTAGAAAGTTCTGGGGTTTACCAGTGAGTGCTGCAGGGGTTACAGCTGCCATGTGCTTGGGCCTGTTTCTTATAATAATGTGCTGAATACTATCAACTTGAGCTTTATCACTGTGCCTTCTAGAACTGCTCTCATTTGTAAACATATTTGTGTGCTTGTCTGCGAGCTCGTATATCTGACAAATTTCAATGGCCTTATTCAAAGTTAATAGGGTTCTAATAACAATGTGGAGAGAAAGGCATATCCCAGATGACTGGAGAATATGCATACTCATGCCAGTGTACAAGAACAAATGGGACATCCACAACTGTGGGCAGTACAGAGACATCAAACTCTTTTCACATTGCATGAAAGTTCTGGAGAGGGTGGCTGATAAACAGATACACAGAGTAGTAGAATGTAAGATGGGTGATGTGCAGTTTGGATTCAGATCAGGATGCAGCACAATTGACCCTATGTTTGCATTGAGACAGATACTTGAGAAGAAGCTAGAAATGAGGAGAGAGTCCAGCTGGGCATTCCTAGACTTAAATAAAACACACACAAAAAACGAAGACTCTCCGTAAGTAAAGTGCAAAAAACAACTTTACTGGTGTCTCGTGGTACCTCAGCTAAAAAGTCTTCAAGGGATAGTTTGTTACACCAAAAGCACATTATTTAAATTGAATCATATTATGTTAATTAATTAAGTGAATTACACATCCCATTTCATTTAAAGTGATTTTGAACCATTTTAAAAAAGTGCCCGTAACCCAATTTCTCAGCCTTGCATTCATTATACATGCTTATTAATTAATATTTATACATTTATTATACAAAACTTCTAAATTTGATTTATAATAACTTACTAAATTTAATTCCTACCATTTACAAACAACAATTCATACTAAATTTACATTTAAATACTTTATCAAATACATATTCAAATTGGATAAACGTTTATGAAAACACAAGTTAATACCTCAATAACTTTCCATTCCCAGCACCAATATTACATATTAATATTTACCTCCAGGTTAAGACCTGAAGTAAATAGAGTATTAAAGTTAATGATGAACCTGGTCTCCAAGGCTAACAACGTTTTATAATGAGCTTCCCCATGTTGATATAAAGGCTTAGCCAACACACTGAAAAATAAAGATGAATCTGAACCTGCATGAATTGAGCAAAAATGATATGCCACTGGACTATCTAATCTCCTATGCCTGATATCCTCCATATGTTCTAGGATGTGTTTTTTAACTTGTCTCTTAGTTTGTCCAATATATATTTTTTAGGTGAACAATCACATCCTAAAATATAAACTACACTCGATTGACAAGAAAAGCTCTATGTGGCCCTATAAATTCTCACATTAATGCTACAACCATGTAAGTTCTTAACTTTTGAACTTGCACCTACCACAAGGATAACATCCCACCTGAGCATCTGTCTTATGAATTTTCCTATTCAATAACTGTTTCAAATTCATACACCTCTTATACGAAAAAGTTATGTGCTCTGAAAATATGCCTTTTGTTGATTCATCTTGCACCACCATGGGCCGAAATTTTCTAACTAACCTTACTAAATAATGTGAAAAAGGGGAAAACCTACTAACAAAATACATTTTTTTTGTACCTTCACCGAAGGATTGCTCTGCATACCTCCTTTTTACTCCTTCACCTCCTCTCTGTCGAATTCCCAAAACTCTATTTTCTGTCCTTACTAACAAACCACAGGAATAACCCCTACTAGATAATCTATTCCTCACTTTCAAAAATTCTTGAGATATCCTTCTCTTATCAGACGTATTCCCAAAAATATGTTTATATTCCCCATAAGGCAATGCATCCAGCAAATGGAGGGATGCATACTTGAAGTCAGTAAAAAAATATTGGCTGCAACTTCTTTATGATAAGGTCTAAATTGTACCAAATTATCCTTACCCACGTACAATTCTAAATCCAAAAACTGCATCACATCTCTACTGGTTTTGTATATAAAAGATATCCCAAAATCATTTATTTCCAGTTCAACAATATATGTTCCAAAATGTTCCATTTCCCCCCGACACACAAAAATCAAGTTATCTATATATCTCCTATAAACAATGACCCTATTATTAAAGAACTATTTATTATACATGAACTTCTGCTCAAAAATATTCATGAAAATAATTGCATAAGAAGGAGCAAATGAGGCACCCATAGCGGTGCCTTCCTTCTGCTAAAACAGCTCCTCATTGAACTCAAAAAAATTGTGTGTCAGGCAGAACTCAAGCAACTGCAAACTAACTTGTTCTGGGTCCTTCCCCCAACATTTTTGTTGCAGCTTCCAAACCCACCACATGACTGATACTGGTATATAGAGCTTTTACATCTACACAAGCCAATAAAAATAGGCCTCCCATTGCATTCCCCCAACCAATTTGCAATATTCTTGACTGTTTTTGATATGTGAAGGTACCTTAAGACTAAACTTCTTTACCTGTTCATCCAAAAAAAATCCCTTCATTTTGTAGATAATCCCCAACCCCAGAGACTATAGGCCTCCTTGGAGGGCCCATCAAATTCCTAGACATGGAGAAAGCATATGGCAAGGTCCCAAGAAAGCTGATCTGGGCAGTACTGCAGAGGTCTGAAGTCCCAGAAACATTGGTAGAATTAATGCGGGCTATGTACAAGGACCCAGTGACTCAAGTATGAACAGTGTTCAGCCTCACAGAGAGGCTCCCAATGGGAGTTGGTGTACATCAGGGTTCAGCTCTGAGCCCATTGCTATTCATACTGGTGAAGGACTACATTAGCAAAGAGGATGAAGAGGAGGGATCAACAAAGCTGCTGTATGTAGACGATGTGGCAGTACAGGCAGACTCTGAGCTAGAACTTCAGCAAAGGATAGCAGAATGGAATGCAAATCTGAAGGGACATGGGATGAAACTAAGTACAGATAAGATGGTGGTAATGGCAGCAAATTGGGGAAATAAGAAGAAGTTGAAAATAAAGATAGAAGGGAAGATAGTGGAACAGGTAAACACCTTCAAGTATCTGGGAGGGGTGGTTGAGGAGAAGGGGAATCTGACTGAACAGGTCAAAGCTAGAATCAGAGGGGCTGCAGCCAACTGGCATAGAGTATCAGGTGTAGTCTATGACAGAAGAATATGAAAAAAGAAACACGAAAAGGATAAAGTACCTCCAAACAAAGCAAATAGGAACCAAAATAAAGAAAGGAGGTACACCACAGCAATCGTGTAAAACTCATTTTATTGTCACAAGGTAAGCGCTTTTGCGTTCCCAAGAGCACTTCATCAGACTCTCAAATTAAATGTGCAAGAAATCATTTAAATACTCATTCTCATACAAAACAACCAATAAAAACACAGTGTAAAAACACAATATAAAAACTTTAAAGTGCCAGTGCAAACATATACCAACATGTATATCCTAATCATAAAAGTAATAAAAAGCATCTAAAAGACAACAAATGCATACTATACAGGAATATATATGCATATATATCTTAAATATACATGTATGCACTTTAAAACCAAGTAGAAAAAAATATTAAGTAGGAGAAACTTAATGCTTCAATGCATGGTCCATAAGAAATGGTTTCAAGGAGACCCTCTCATTCAACCCATAACTTTTATGATTAGGATATACATGTTGGTATATGTATGCACTGACACTATAAAGTTTTTATACTGTGTTTTTACACTGTGTTTTTATTGGTTGTTTTGTATGAGAATGAGTATTTAAATGATTTCTTGCACATTTAATTTGAGAGTCTGATGAAACGTTCTTGGGAACACGAAACCGCTTACTTTGTAACAATAAACTGAGTTTTACATTATTGGTTTGCTTCGATTGTTGTGGTGCACTTCCTTTCTTTATTTTGGTTCCTATGACAGAAGAATGCCAAAGAAGCTAAAAAGTAAGGTTTACAAGACAGTGGTGCGACAGACACCTGGGCAGTAAAGGCAGAACAGCTGAAGAAGCTGGAGGTGATGGAAATGAAGTGCCTGAGAAAGGTGGTAGGATGCACACTGTGGGACAGACATAGAAATTAGGACATAAGTGCAGAAGACAAAGTAGTTCCAATTGCAGAAAAGATCAAAGAGAACAGATTACAGTGGTTTGGGCACATGTGTAGAAAAGCTCAGGACAATCTTGTGAGGAAGATTTGGAAGAGACAGGAAGAAGGTAAGAGGAAGTGAGGATGTCCAGCAAAGAGGTGGATAGATTGTGTGAAATAAGATCTGCAACAGTCACGCATGAGTGTTGAAGAAGGCAGAAGTGTGTCACTGAATCGAGAGAGTTGGCGACAGTAAACATGATACCCCGACCCGTGTAGAAAAATGGGAAAAAGGGGGCTGATGATGTTGATGATGATTAAAAGTTAAATCACAGTCATGAAGCAAAATCTTTCTCACAGCATCATCTTTTATACCACACACATCTGTCTTTTTATCAACTCATCCCTTAAGTCACCAACTCTGCATGTTTTAGCCTTATTTCTCAAGTCAGTTATATATGCTGCAAAAGTTAAACCAGACTTTTAATCCCTTGTGTAAATAAGTTCCTTTCCATTGTAACATTTGTCTGGGGGTTACACATTTCTCTAAATTTACATTTTAAGCACACGGGGTATTCCCTTGACTCAGCCAGTACAACAATATGACAGTTTTCCCCTTATCCAGCATAAATAGCAGGTGCATACACAAATGAGTGTTCCCTTTCTATAGCTTCTGACTCAGCTAAATTAAGTAGAATAAATGCCTTTGTATGATCATTTTTATCAGAAAATGCTGCCTGTATGAAAATGTCATACTCATGCTCAAACACTCTCCATTTCTCAGCAATATTACTGTCAAACACAACTGTACAGGGCTTTCAAAATCCATCTCCCATTCCCACAGTTTACTATCACATACTCGAATCTACTCTGCTTGAGTGTTAATATGTCCAAATCACGTTTGGAAATCTCAACACTGAACACAAATAAATGAAGGCAGCAGTTTAGTAAAGTCAAAATTTTGAAGTTGTCAACTTTACTGAAATGCTGCACTTCCACTCAACATTAACAAACACTTTTGCAGGGGGGGCAAGCCCCCCTGCACCCCACACACACACCCTACTTATATATGCAAACTCCAAGATCGCACTACCTTGTGAGAAAGGGTACATTTCCAAATCCCCACTATAGTGCGATCTGCATCACAGTGTCGAACCTTACAACAGCGGATGCTCACTATTGTAAGGTTCGACATCATGGCATTCATAATTTCAGTTCTGCCGAAGGCAGTTTTGCACAAATGTCAAATGCGATCAACAAAGTGATTGTAAGCCCCATGCCCAAAAAAGTATGCACAAGCAAACTGAAAATATAGCTCTTGTAATTATGTACGAACAAACATTGCTGTGAGCTTATAACAACATTCAAATACACAATAAACTCTTCAAAATACTTTACTTTTCAAAATATGTTCTGTAATGGCTGTACTCTGTTGGTTTGTTCCTCATAAATGTAGTGGTTTTCTTCTGGCAAACCACTGATTGCAGTCAGTGAAATAATGTCGGACATATACTATATATGCCACAGAAATGTGCACCAATGTCAAACCTGTTATTCTAGCAACTTTCTAAGTAGATATCACCAATTTTTCAAATCTGTTCCTGATTTTGGGCTTTTGTCTTCCATTAGCTTTTGGTCTTGTCCTTGATTCTTGTGCTGAGAGGCTGACAAGTAAGTTAACACTGATTTTTGATTTTATTTTATTTTCTCTGCTTATGCTAATTTGTATTATATTTATTGAATTAACTTACAGTGGTGCAGTGGTTAGCATTGCTGGTTCACAGTACTTGGTTGTCTGTTTTTGCTGTTGCCTTGTGTGCCTTAAGAGTAGAGTCTGAATACCCTCGCCATAACCTCATAAGTTTTCATTGGGTTCTCTGCCTTCTTCTCATCTCAAATAAATACTAGGAGAGTTTTCAAGTTGCATGTACGTAAGTGTGTGTGTGTGCGCGTGTCTGTGCATGTGTGTGTGTGTGTGTGTGTGTGTGTGTGTGTGTGTGTGTGTGTGTGTGTGTGTGTGTGTGTGTTTGTGTGTGTGTGTGTGTGTGTGTGTGTGTGTGTGTGTGTGTGTGTGTGTGTGTGTGTGTGTGTGTGTCGGTCTTTCTGTGACTCCCTCAGAGATCCTGGGATGGATGGGTAGATTACATCCCATCCAGGAGTGGTGCTCTACATTATACCTTTTGTATACTGGGTAAAGTTGTGGCTGGATATAACTCTGAAGAGACTAAAATGGGTATTAGAAAATAAATGCATATGCTTAGGTATTAAGTGTATTGCCAGTAATGAAGCATGCCAGAAATCTCTAAATGACTTGTATAAAGTAGTTACAATAGCAGTAGCATTTAAGCACAGGCGCATTATCATATCTCACCAATCAAAACTTACTATGTTTCTGGTAACATTATTGTGGCAATAATGACTTTTTAGAAGAACTAGACAAAGGATTAATACTCCCTGCATTACAAAAAAATCTGATAATTCTTTGAAATGTTATTGGTCTAACTAAAATCATTTGTGTGACTTGTAAATGTGATTTCTATTTTTGTAAAGTGCTGTTTCATTTACTTATGGTGTGGTTACGGTACTGCAGATTATAAAATAAAGGTTTTGAATATAAGAAGTGTGTCTTGTTGAATTTTACAGATGTTCTACCATGCCCCATGGCAATGGCATGTTTTGCACAGTGCAAAAATAGGGTGTTCCACATTTTGACCTTTTGTCACACATTGTTAGGGTCTGTGTTCCTCATTGGCCTCTTAAGTGGTTGAGACCTATGTGTATTAATGTATTGTTTAAGGATGTGATCTTAAAGTTTGTTTTGTCATGGGTAACTGATTTGGGGAAAATAAATAAAAAAGGACTAAAGATAGAGTCTTGTGTGACACCTGTAGTGATGGTTAGTTAGATAGAAAGGGTAGAATTCCATCTGACTGCCTGTTAGTGTTCTGATAAGTAATTGCTCAACTTCAGGAAAGTAAGTTGAGCGATGCCCATTGTGGGAAGTTGTAGTAGGAATGTTTCTTTTTTTTTTATGAAACAGTGTAGGAAACTTGTGATAAATCTATGAATAAGGAAGATACAAATTTACCTCTATCCCTGACTTTATTTATGCCATCTGTAATATTTTTTGTGCTATGAGTAGATTTAAAATCATGTTACACATTGATTATTAACTATTCCTTTACGAAATACTGGAGTAGTTTGTTTACGGACACATTTTTCCACTATTTTTTTTTGGGGGGGGGGGGGCTAAGATGGCAATGGGTCTGACATTAGATATTTCAGCCTTTGCAGAGAAGGATGAGATGGCATTTTTTCAAGATGGTAACAATATGGGATTTCTGTATTAACCAGTTCATATGGCTGGAGGCTCAATATAAATATTGCTAGCAGCACTTTTGAGGTATTCTGCAGGAAGTTTATCTGTAGAGGGTGAGCAGGGTTTAAGTCTAGGTAATAATTTTTTTGTGAAGGAGGGAACAAGTGGTTTTAGTGTAAGGGCAGGGATATACTTGAGCCAGGGGAGTTAAGACCATTCCTGAAGACTTAGTAGAAGGTTTTAGGCAGTGACATTTGAGAAACATTTGCCAAGTAGGTTTAGGCTGAGGTCTTGGGATAACTGGGTATTGGGTTTTATGTATTTTATGGCAATGATGCTGGAAATGGGCCCCATATTAGGCCTGCCTTTAACAGCTTATTTCTGATGACAAGAGAAGCTTGGATGTGGTATAACCATCATTTTAGAAAGTCTAAGGTGTTGGATAACTGCTTTGGCAGTACAAGACACAGACTCTTGGTCAGGAACAGTGATAGATAATGGAGGCATTATCACATTTACTCAGAATGAAGGTGCAGGCTAGGTTAAGGTTTGTTGCTCATTCATAGGTTCATAGGGTCATAGGTGTGTACTAGGCTAATGGCCCTGGCAATCATTTCAAGCCTAGCCCAAAAATATTGCCTAGGCAAAGTGCCACCCGATGTTAGTTCACAGTGCCCCTATCCAGTAAAGCCACTGGAGTAATACCTGGAGTGAACTTTCTATTAGCCATCCACTCATCAAGATTTCTCTTGAAGAGGGACAGTCAGGTGCTCTGTTTGACATGACTGGGAAGCTTATTCCAAAGTATGGGCAGTCTTTGGGAGATGAACCTGTTTCTCCAGCATATTCTGTTAATTGTGGTAATGAGGTTGTGATCTCTGGCTTGTGTGGCATGGGGGATTGGTATTTCTGTAGGTGTAGCATTTCAACTAGGGCTGGGTCAGACATGGCATTGTAAGTCAAGCAGAGATCACCTCTAAGTAGACGATAAGAGACTGAGAACAGCTGAAGTTTCTTGAGTCTGTCCATATAGGACATGTGTTTAAGGCCTAGGATCCTTTTTGTGAGGTGCTTTTGTGGCCTCTCCAGCTGTTGTAGGTGTCTGGTCAGGTATATGCCAAATGGGGCATTATATTCAATGATTGGTCTAATGAGGGATGAGTAGACAGGGATGATGACCTCTTTCTTCCTGAATGTGAAACCTTTGGTTATAAGATGTGCCACATAGAAGGACTTTCTGACCACAGTGGCAATGTGGTGGTCGAAGGTGAGGTGACTGTCGACCTGGGCTGGGTTCCCAGATCTCTTATGGCCCATTCAGTGTTCAGTGGGCTCCCATCAACCTGGTAATTTGTGGGAACTGTGTTTTTTCCAAAGGGGATGATAACACATTTTTTGGCATTAATCTTCAGGTCATGGATCCAACACCAGTCATTGGTCTCACAGAGGCCCTTTTGTAGGATGTCTGCATCACTTGGGGAGTTGATAATGATTCCTAGCGTGCAGTCATCAGCAAACATGGTCAGCTAGAGTCCATCTGTGTTGGCCTGGACTTCTGAGAAGTAGATGCTAAACAGGAGAGGGCCCAGGACTGAGCTCTGTGGGACTCCACTCATGACTGGTCGACAGTCTGACTTGGAATCTACAACTTTCATTTTGTGGGTCCTGTCTGTGAGACAATTTGCAACCCACTTAGTGATGTAAGGATTGATGCCTAGTTTGGTGAGTTTACCAATGATGTCTGGGTGGGGAATGGTATCAAAGGCCTTGGCCAGGTCGAAGTAGACTGCATGCACTACCTTACCCTCAACCACAGCTTTGTTGACTGCTTCAAAGAAGTCAGTCAGATTCAGCAGGCAGAATCTCCCCTTGACAAAGCCAAACTGTGTGAGGTCAAGAGTTTGGAGATTGATTATATCTTTGTTAAGCAGGTCCATGATGATATGCTTCATTGCTTTGCATACCAGACTCGTCAGGCTAATGAGGCGATAGTTACCAGGGTCTGTAGTTGCTCCCCTTTATGGAGTGGGATGACTTTAGCAGTGTGCCAATCATTAGTGACATAGCCTGAGGTAAGGCTGTGATTGAACAGGCACACAGATGTGGTGCCAATTTGTTTTGTAGCTCATATAAGACACAGCCAGGGATATTATCAGGTCCCATGGATGCTGTATTCTTGGCTTTGGACAATGCATCTTTTACCTGTGCCACAGAAATGGTGGGTAACAGGCTTTCTTCTGGTATTGTGATAGGGCTCTTGGGGGGAGGGGTAAAGTTGGCACTGAATCTGTCGGCCAGTATGTTGGCTATATCTGTTGGCTCAGTATAGGAGGCGCCATTGTGAAATAACTCAGAGCAAATCTGGGTATTGCCTTGGAGGTTTATGATATAGCTATAGAAGGCTTTCTGGTTGTTATTGGTGCCAGCCACAATTCTGCTTTCATAGCTGGCTTTAGAGGATTTGATAAAGGATCTCATCTTTTTGTTCAGACTGATAAGGGAGGTTTTCCAGTCTTGTGACTTCATTTTTTTCACAACAGTTTCTTCCTTCTGTTGTAGAGTTTATTGTTGGTTGGGGACCACCAGATTAGCTTCCTTTTTTGGAAGAGAGCGTCTTAGTTCTATTTGGTATGGCAAGGTCCACGCATTTGTGTACATGCTCGTACAGTGCATTGGTGTATGATTCATCAGTCAAGCAGCTATTTTCCATTGGCATCATTGGCATGGGTGCCGAGAAGTTAGCCACGTCTGTTTTTAGAAGCCAAAAGTCGGCTTTAGAGAAGTTTTTCTGGGTGGTCACCTTAGTGGGGGCTGTAGGTAGGATGGAAATTTCCATGGTGATCAATTTATAGTCAGATGTAACCAGGGAGAAATTTACTACAGGTGTGGAGCAATGGTCTCCCATGTTGGTGATAATCAGGTCGAGGATGTTGCTTCCGCTAGTGAGGGTCAGAATGAGCTGGTCCAGGGCATTGGAACTGATAAATTCCAGAAAGCATTGTGCCTGTACATTGGTACTTGAATAGTTTTCCCAGTTGATGGAAGGGTAGTTGAAGTCACCCAGTATGGGAGTATTGGGTTGGACCTTTATAGATTCCAGGATGCTTAGGAACTTGGAGTGAGAGTCTAGGGACATGTTTGGAGTTCTGTAGCAGGCTATGACTTGTATTGCCATCTTACCCAGTGTTAGTTGTACCTGAAGTATCTTGGATGCATTATGCTGGGCTACCAGTCTACAGGTGTGCGTATCCTTTAAGAATATGGAGACACCATTGCCTTTAGAGCTTCCGGGCTATTCTGGGGCTGAAAGGTATGGAATGAGTTGTAGTCTGGGAGTGCAGGAGTGCTTTCTGCCTCTTTAAACCAGGTCTCCTTTACAGCACAGATATTGATATTCTTCATTTTCAGGAGAGCTTTGAGCGAGTCCATCTTGAGATTTAGACTTCTAGCATTGAACAACATGACCCTTAGATTCAGTGCTTGTAGGTACAGTTGGAACTTGCACAAATTTGCATTCGTGATCACAATGCAGTGGCCCACATTGTAGAATTAGGTGTTGGTGGAAGGACACAGGACTGAAGGCAATGGTTACAGGAGAAATGTCTTAAGGGGCAGGAGTGATATTAGAGGGCTTGAGGGGCTGGAGACTCTACCCTATTAGAACAAAGTGGTTAGAATTCTTTTTAGCAAATTATCCTGACACGGCCATTGCTGAAGAGTCAAACGTTTTAGGCAGGGGTTGTTAATTAAATCATCTGTTTAGGGAGCTGTTCATACTGAGGGTAATTTAAGGTCAGTGAGAGGCACATAAGATGCAGTTCAGACATTGTTATACCAAGAGGTGATGGATTGTAGACCCTTAGGTCTTTTGTGCTCTCCTTTTGCAGAATATGGGATCCCATGACTAAGGTTGGTTCCCAAGATGGATACATCACTTCTCTTTCCTGGACTGTTACTCTGTCAGTGATCATATTGACAAGAAGGAGGTGAGGGTGCAGTATGCATCACTGGACAAATCTGTCAGATTGAATCATATAATTCTTAACCCATATTGGTTAAGTTGGATATTACATCAGCTTTTCATTTACTGTCAATAAGAACAGAAGATTGCCCATTGTGGATTATGTTTCCCTAGGGTGGTTTTTAATTCAGGAAAGCCATGCCCATGGGTTGCTCAATATCTTGTGTTACCTTTGAGAAGTTCTGCATTACACTGGAAAGGGGAGCAGGAAGTTTCAGGCCATAGGGCAATGGATTACTTAGGTGGTTTATTGTTAGCAGATGGAGGCAAAGAATGAGTCTGTGAAAGGGACTCAGAGTTTTTTACAACTGTATGATTGCTGGGGTGCCATTGGTGAAAGGGAAGCAAAAAGACCTGGCGAAAGTATTTACAATTCTGGGTTTATTAGTAAATTTATCTTTTGGCCTTTTTCACCTTTGCATGTAGAGCAGTCAGCTTGGATCGAACATTTAAAAAGTCATTAGCTAAAGTGTTAAGAGGTTGAAAGAGGTATCACAGAGTTAAGGTGAACAAAATAATTATGGAGAACTTGCTGATTTGGAATACGCCTTAATGAATTTTAATATAGTTTCCATGCCGCAGTTTGAATGGGTTTCATCATATGATTTGCAGTTCTACACAAATGCAGTACAGAGTTCAGGTACGGTGGTACAATTTGGAGGTAAGTGACTTTGCATGCTTTGGCCACAGGACTGATCAGAGGACAGAAGAAGAGACTTTACCATTCTGGAATTGATGGCAATTTGGGCAGCACTGGTTGTGTGTCAGTGGGAGTTGGCTAATAAGAGGGCAGTTTAAATATTTTGATAATTTTGCAGTGGTAGGAGTTTTGTTGAAGAAGATGGTGAAGAGTAAGGTGGTACCTTTGTTGTTTAGGAAAATGTTTTTACATTTCCCTAATGTTATTATTTCATTTTCTGCAAAGCATGTTCCTAAGAGATTGAATGTGATTGTTGATATCTTGTCTTGTTTTCAGTTTTGCAGGTTTCTAGCCTTGGTCCACAGAGGCAGAAGATATGACAGCTGCAGTTCCACAGAGATTTGGGAGACTGGTAAAATTTTGCAAGGTACAAATAACCAAAAAATTCACAAACTAAATAAAATAACAAAAAGCGAACCGGAATACTAAATGCCACAAACTTAAAAACAATTTCTTTATGAGTGAAGGTGCATTAGCTTGGCTTGCAAAATTTAAGACAGATCAAGCTGACATAGGTCAGCAAATGGTTTTTGGAAAGGAATAATGACACAGTGCCCAGTGTGGTGGCTTAGTTCCATGAAAAAAGGTGCACAGAGTACATTTTGATGGTTTGATTTTTCATTCATTTTATGGCAGACATGGTGACTAATCATTGTAATGTTTTTTTGAAAAGGGAATTGTCTAGACAAGGATTTGCAGTAAGTAAATAGTCTTCACATTCCATTTTATTTATTTATTTATTTATTTATTTATATTTGTTGACCGGGAGTGTCCGACTGGACGTAGGCCCATTTTCAGCGGAGGCCAGGGGAGAAAAGCTCCACAGTTAAAATAAACAGACAGTAGTTACACTGGATTACATAGCGATTGAATTACTTACAACATATTTACATAGTACATCAGTAGACAACTAGAATCTTTATCTGTGAAGTACATAACAGACATTAACAAATGTTAAAATAAGAAGTTCCTGCTGTATAAGTACTAGGCTTATGAGCATCTGAGCTTGCTATAATCAAGGTAGTTAGTGGAGTGGAAAGAAAGGTAGTGGTTGGATGGGGTGGGTGATATTAGAGTGGGAGTTGCAAGGGCATAGCCAGCATGTTTTTAGGTGCGCTTTTAGTAAAGTTTTGAAGTGGGTGCATGATGGTACAGAGGGAATTGGTGGTGGGAGGGAGTTCCATAATTTGGCTATGGTGCAAGAGAATAGTGCTTCACCAGCAGAGTTATTGGCTTTAGTGATCTGCAAGTGATTTTTGTTGCTGGATCTTAGTGGTCTGATGGTGCGATAGGGTTGGAGTAGATTCTGGAGGGATGGGACATTTAGTGGATGGTTTACTAGTTTGTGGGCGAGTGAGAGTTGATACCATTGAAAGAGGTGAGGGAGTTCAAGCCAGCCCAGTTCAGCAAGTGAGAGACAGTGGTGACTACGGTAGGATGCCCCTGTGGCGAATTTGGCAATTTTGTTGTAGCGGGTCTCTAGCTTGTTTAGATGGCATTGCCTTAGGTTGATATATATTGGAGAGGCATAAAGTAGGGTGGAGATAAGGTGGGAATTTGCTATTGAAATCTTTGCTGCTTTGGTGAGAAGATGCTTATTTCTGTATAACGCTCCTAGTTTTTTGTGGACTTTTTTATGGTCATGGATAAGTGAATGTCAAATTTTAGTTTATTGTCTATTTCCACTCCTAGCAATTTGGTGTGTTCAGTTGGGTATATAGCGGTGTTGTCTTTTGCTGTGATGTTAAAGTGAGAGTTGTTTTGAGTATGTTTGGTGGGTTGGAAGATGAGTAGTTTAGTTTTGTTTGGGTTGAGTATTAATTGGGCATCGGATAACCAAGTTTCAACAGAGGAAAAGGCTTTCTGTGTGACTTTTTGCAGTTTGGGTAGGGACTGGGCTGAGCAGATGATGGTCGAGTCATCTGCGTATTGTATGAATGTGCCATGTGTGGTGGCAGAGGCTAGATTATTTGTGAAAACAGAGAAGAGTAGGGGTCCAAGGATGGATCCTTGGGGAACCCCTATGGAGACAGGTAGTTGGGGAGATATGTCATTCTGCCATACAACGGATTGTTGGCTGTCAGACAGGTAACTCTGAAACCAGTTGGTGACTGATTGTGAGAAGGATAGGTTATTGAGGACAGAGATAAGTTGTTTGTGTGGGACCATGTCAAATGCTTTAGATAGGTCTAGGAAAGCAGAGGAGAAATAGCCATTGTTTTTATGCTGAAGGATAGTGTTAGTAAAGGAGAGTAAGGCAGTGGTGGTGCTATGGTTTGGTCGGAAACCATGCTGAGTATTGGAAAGAAGGTTGTTAGTAAGGAGGTAGCCTGAGACCTGAGAGTGTATGCATCTCTCTAGTATTTTGGAGAGTGGAGAGAGAACAGCTATGGGGCGGTAATTGGTTAGTTCTGTGGAGGGTCCGCCTTTGTGGAGGGGAATTATGTGTGATACTTTCCACAGTGTGGGAACATAATTTTCTGACAGAGATCTGTTAATCAAGATGGATACTGGGTAGGCCAGAGCATCAGCTGCGATTTGTAGGTATTCACTTGGGAGGTTGTCTGCTGCTAATTTGGTTGGTTTAAGTTTAGTTAAGAGTTTTTTTATGTTGGAGGTAGGTACAGGAGAAAAAGAGAAGGCAGTGGGGAGATTAGTAGTTGAAGGTGTGGGTTGGAGGGGAGGGGGGCTATGTTGTTTAGCTAGTGATAGTATGGTTTGTGTGAAGTGTGTGTTGAATGAGGTAGCAATATTTTCTGAGGAGTGAGGGATGTTAGGAGGAGGGGTACTGACTTTACCTGGGTGGAGGATGGAGTTTATGGAGGACCAGAATTGTTTGGGGCTGTGTTCAGAGGAGTCTAGGGCAGACTGGTAGTATTGGAATCTGTCCTGTTTTATTAGCTTTTTGACTCTATTGCGTAGTTCTAGGAATTTCTGTCAAGTTGAGGGGGTTTTGGTTTTGCACCAGTGCTCCCAGGCTTTATCCCTGTTTTTCATTTCTAACTTAATGGTTTTCTGTAGCCATGGGGAGGGTTGTGCTTTGATTCTGGAAAGTCTTATGGGGGCATGGTAATTAAGGATGCTCAGGAAGGTAGTATTAAAAAATTCAACTGCTTCATCAAGACTGAGGTACTTTAGAGGATGCCAGTTGGATAGGAAGAACCTCAGATTTAGCTTGTGAGGTTAAGTCTACTATATTTATTAAAAGGAGGGGCAGATGGGCATCTACTGCATATAAGTTTTATATAAGATAGTTGAAGTTTGGCTGGTTGGAATTTGTTTTGCATCTTTTCTTTATGTACAAGGCAAGGAAAAGTTATAGGTCATTCTTTCATATATTTGTTTGCCAGGAGAGCTGCAGTCAGACCAGGAGGTAAATTTCACAGCTTTAAGACAATGGCATGAAATGTGGTTTGAAAGGGGGAATGAGTTAGAGACAGCTGTTTTCATGTTTGGATGAGTCAGCATCTAGTTTTAAGTTTATTGCTATTCATTTGGGGGCAATGATTTGGGTGCATATCAATGTGGAAATTGTTTTCTTGTATGATTAAGGATTTGCTTTGGTGCAGCAGAAGTATTCATGGGCCTTAGTGTTTTTATTTTTTTCTGTCATAATTCCTAGGCTTTTTTTTGTGGAGGTGATGTTACAATTTCTGCTTAGAGTTGCCAATATGTTTTTGTTAGTCATAAGTTGGCAAGGGCAGCTCCATTGTTGGGTTTGTTGTAGTGGAACATTAGGATTATGTGGAGATATGTCAAACATGGTTTAGGCAGGATTTCACTGCTCTTGTTAACTTTCATATATCTTTATTTTTGGAGGAGGTGCTTGGTTAGCTTGCTAAGCAGCTGAGTTATTAAAGGGATGGGTTTGGTAGGTGTGCGGGAGAATATTATTGTATTTGAATTGTGCTCAAAGCATGGGTTTTGTGTTATTATGATATGTCTGGCAATAAACAAGTTAATCACATATGATTTTTGATGTGGTTTTTGTGTCCTAAGGTGGCTAAAAATAAAGGGGATCATAAATAAAATAAACAAACCAACTTCAAAGAACTGCCTACAGCATGAGCTCACTATAATATGAATGGAAAGGCAATCAATCCTGTATCGGATGCCATTGTTGATGTAGTAACAAACTGGCATATATGCACACTGGGGGCATGCACATGCATATACATGCACACAACACACATGCCCGAATGATGTATCACATTTAAAAGAAAATTATTTTGGCTAAAGAATATTTACCAGGAAATTGTACTTTAAGAGGAACATACAAGTAGTTAAGATATGAAAACCAAAACATAAGATGTCATAATTCTTCCTGCAGACATTTCAACTTGCAAAGTACAACATGCCATAATTATGCCTTACAAACAGGTTTAGGCACCTAGGCAGTGAGACATTTCCCTGTGGTACATTTGACTGGGGACACATGGCTGAAGTGACAGTCAGCTGCAGAGAAATATGGCTGTTTGCAAATTCCCTGTGGACAAAGAGAAGAATGTGTTGCCATGCCCACAACTTCAATAACCAAATCACAGGGGGAAAACAATGGCCATGGCCCCCAGGGAAACATGAGATAGCAGGCAATATGGCAGGCATCAGCAGCAGGCTGGCCAGAGGGCATTAAAAATGCAGTGCACAATGGGCAGTGCCTTTATAATCAGTGTGTGTGGACCACTACCCTCTTCACAGTGTCTAGGGAACATTACCTAAAACACATATTGGAGCATAAATGTGACTACAGTATCCTGCAGGATTTCCTCCATGCTGTAGCACACTTCTACATGTTGTAGTTACATAAGTATGTACTGTACACTGAGCACAGCATTCATTACTTCATCTGCCTCCATGCATTTGGTTATTAAAGCTGTGAGCATGGCAGGCTGTGCTTATCTTTGACCACAGGGAATTTGCAAACAGCCATATTTCTCTGCAGCTGACTGTCACGTTCAGCCATGTGTCCCCAGTCAAATGTACCACAGGGAAATGTTTCTCTGCCTAGGCACCTGCAGCCACACCATTCTCATGTCCTATGTACATTGCAAGGTTTTTCATTCCGTACGATCTTATGATCAACAGAATTTCATTAGTAAGCCCATAAATATAAAAGACGATTTACATTCGTATATTTTTTCTACTTCATTTTCTTTCATTAGTTTGGCTACCCATTTCTATTTTAGGATGTAAAGATAAGAATATGCATTCAACACAACTTCCTTTATCAAAAATGCATAATGAATTACCTAATCTTTTATTTTATAAATGAATAGTTTTATAGATATCTTCCAGTTTCTTATCTGTTTCATTGTTAGAGTTACAAAGTGAATTTTATTATTTATTCATCAAATAATTTTTCTTAGTCATCAACACATTGAATCTGAATTTTCCCATCAACACGTATAAAGCTTTTATATATAACTTGGTTATATCAGATTTAATATGACAGTTAAGCCCCATGACAGAGAAGCTGCAAATAGTTTAAAAAGCTGTAATGCAACATCTGTAGATGCCATTTGTGAAACAGAAACATGAAATTTATAAAATTATATTACATACCAAACTTTTATCCTTCTCACTGTTTCTGCCTTAATGTTTCTAAGCTTTGTCATTATAATGTTGATTTTCAGTAAAATGTACTTTCATATGGCTCGTAGGAAAAACGTTAATCTCCTGAGGTGTTTCCATTGACTTATGGTGCTTTCCCATGTGCAGAGAAAAGAGTTTATAATCAAAGCATTTGGCTGGAAGAGACCAAAGTCAGCTTCTCCATTAGTCTTTGAAATTTCACTCACTCTTCAGCACTGTGCCCTGCATGATGCTTTCATTAATCTTGGGGAAACTGATATAGATGTGGAGTGATGCAAATATTCTTTTATTTTCCGAGAAGATATGAAAGAAGGGTCTATCTTCCTTTATTATCACTGTGCAAAATACTGGAAAGTTGTTTTTCTCTTTATTATGCATTATGTTCCAACTTTTATAGAGGATCAATTCTCTTTCATTTAAACAAATGAAAATGTTATGTTGATAATGCTGTATTTACTCCATTATATTTTTCATACAGACCTAATTATATATTCCATATCTTCACGTTCTAGTTTTATTGCCTTTAATTTTGGTAATGACACTGATTATGCTTTTAAGAGTAGATTTTTTAGACTCTCTAAAACTAGTAACAGACTTTAGATAAGCTGTAAAATAATATATAAAAAACAGCATTGCTTGGAATGTGTTGTTTCAAACCACTACGGCTGGTAATACAGTCTCTCAATTAATGTATTTGTTGTTTATTCCTGATATTGCCCCTACTTCTGCACAGAACTGCTTTTCACAATTTCTGTTTTCACTATTAACATTTTGTTAGGAACCGCAGTCAGTTTTAATTTCACAGTTTTTCTAGACAGCCTTAGCTCTGATTGGATGACACAGGTATGGTAATCTAGGCATTGTTGTGTCACACATCAGTTAAAGAGAAAGTCATTAGCATCAGAATGACCAAGTACAGCTTAGTTAAAAACGTAATTCAGTTATTCAGAAACCATCTGTCAACATGGATAGAAATCTAATTTTGAGCAATCGTGATGCGCTACCCTCTACCATCAGTGAACTCAAGCAAAAGGACAGGAAATGTAATTAAAAAGAACAACAGAGTCAATAACTAAGCTAACGTGGGTAAAGAATTGCCTTCCCTACAAATACACCACTTTTTCTCTAAAACATCACTTGTCACTTTATATAAAGAACAAAAAGCTGAAGGCAGTATATCAGCTATAGAGCAGATCGCTCTGATTCAAAGTGAAGCATATCTCCCACCCACAGAAGCACTTTATCCTTCATGAGCTACAGATGCACATTTGTAATGGTGGGGTGGTGTGCAAATGTCACTGATAAAGTTGAAATGCTAGTATTTTACATCTGGGCTATATGCTGTGCTGATTACTGTAAGAAAGAGTGTATTACAATGTCTAAATGCATCCTAGATTAATAATCCGGATTAATACAATACAATGTCATTTTCATTCTTAAAATAAGAATGTATTGTGAAGCTCTTATATTCTCCACATTAGATTATTTACACCGATTTAGAGAAATAGGAGCGAGAGCAGGAAGTTAAGTGTAATTGCTAATTGCCTTCTACTGAAATAATTGAGAGCAGAAAATAACCAAAACAAAAAAAAATATGTAAAGAACTTTCTTTCAGGAGTGTTCTGTACCATTCGCTGTTCTGCAATAAGGTTGAAAGTGAAAAACAAATCTAAGTGTTTTAAACTTTCCTATAGTGTTATTGCAGTGTTCTTTTTTTCTACAGGTTCTAAAAGGTCTGTAGTGCCTCTCAGATAGCATGTGTAAAATCCATGCAAATGTCTTATAAATGTGTGATACAGCCCAAATCTTTCTTGTTTGTACTGGTACATGGACATGGGCATGTTTGCCTACATTAACAGAAACACACACACACGTGCACACACGCGCACACACGTGCACACACATGCACACACATGCACACACACGCACACACATGCACACACACGCACACACACACACACACACACACACACACACACACACACACACACACACACAAGAACACATTGACCTGTACATACATGCAATCATTCTATACCCTTCGCTTGTCATTTCCCAATCACTGCTGTCAGAGTAGATCCATACCTTTCTAATTATTGCTTTTTAGAGTTTCATCTCAGTCCCACAAAGAAGTCAGACAACAATTGGTATACAAATATTGTATTCAGTTCTACATTCTTGTAACCTGAAATGGAAAGGGGGAAATCTGTCAAGAGCTAGCAAATCAACCTGCATCTCAAACGTTTGTGACACTCACTACATCCCACTACCTAAATAACAAGAACATGGAGGTAATCCAGAAGGCTTGAATGAAGTGTTGTATCCCACCTGTGACCCAGAGGATGACAGGACTAACAACAAACAGAGTACAAAGCATTAGTCCAGATAAAATAACTTCAGCTAGCAAATGTAGGAGATTATCTGTCTGATACCGCCCCTGTGGAAGGAATAAAGATGCCTTGTTGAAGTGTCAAGCAGTTTATTCAGTTAATTAGGTAGATGGATGAGTGTTCTTGATCTAATACATTAGGTTCAACGTGTCAGTTATGTAAAGGCAGTTACAAACAATGGGGGAAGGGTCCAGGGGAGCTGATTAGAGGAAAATCTGAGAGATGGAAAAAGAAATAGCCAATCCCAAAGCTTAGAGGTCAATCCCTTATTTTAATATTTCTGAAAGACCCATTAAGGTTTATCAGCTAAGCAGCCTGTGGAACCTAATTCTTAGTTAAAAGGTTATTTTTATTTTTAACAAACAAAACATAACAACACACCATGAGCTACCACTATACAACTATATTTGAGAAAACACTTTTTCGTAAGCTTCCTCGGGTCCATCTAATAGAATGGCTTACACATAGCCAGCTTTAGGTGCTAGCAAACACAGCAGGTGATCTTACCTTGATAGTTTGTAACATGTCTGTCAGATCAATAAAATCTTGTATACTTGATAAACCAGGTGGGTTATGACTCTTTTTCATATCTCCTTTAAAATTCAAGGATAGTTCTCATTATAGTAATAGCATTTTATCAAGAAGCATGTTTCTCAATTCCATTAAATATTTTACCACTGACATAGTGCCTCTGACTTAGTTAAATCCTGCTGGTGGACATTCTCTCCACTAAAACTAACAACATAGCCAGCTTTAGGTACCTGCAATACCTTTGGCTGCAATGGGGCCCCCTTAAGCATCCTTGACTGTGTGGGGACCCCACAAAAGCTGCTACTGGTTGGGGAAAAATAAGAATGTAAAATGTATTAATTTCCTGATTATGCTCTTTAATCTGAACAGCGCAGCAATATTACCCTGTTAGGATAAAGCTTATAATGAACATGAGTAATGTAAGCAAGAGAGAGCTTGGCAGCCCAGAGTGACTGAGCTCAGTGCACACCTTGGATTTTAAGAAAAGATGGTGCTTCGGATTTTTCAGGGATGTTTTTCTCTTTCAGGTAGTTTTTAAATATTGGCAGAACACCAGATAGTAGAACTTTCAGCTTCTTTACTGTAGAATTCAGCACAATACCAATAATAGCAGAATAAAGGCTCAATATCAGGAACATGCTTTAAATATTACTCTAATTCAATTAAAATGTTAATTGAAAAAAGTTAATTGAATAACACATGCATGTTTGGACAACAAGCATAAAACTCTGATGTCTGGATTTATTAATTGTTTGTTATCTTGAATTATTTACAAGTAAATCAAACTTTTTATGAAGGACAAAGCAAAATTGTGAGAAAAATCAGGTATTGTCTGTGAGGTCAGGGACAGTGACAGGTTTATATTACTCCTAACTGAGGTAGATAAAAGTGACTTACCCCTGCTGCTATTTGACAACTGCTAAACAGCAGTCACTGATCTGGTGTGCCAGTACCAGTGTTGTACAATGTATTGCTATGGTTGATGCAGGTGTGTGTGTAAAATGTCGGTGATTCTTATCTGTGCACACACCCAATAATGCCAGGACACATACATTATTCTTCTGGGTATCAGTAAAAAATGTGCCTAACAAGTAATTATATTTCAAAAGCAATGCACAAAATATGTCACAAAACATTCAGATACTAAGATTTTCTAAGTGTTTAAGCACCCCCCTCACTCACCCGACTGCATAACTGGATACAAGGGTATAGCAAATAGATTACTGAATTCCATCATCGATCCCATCAGAACTTTAGATAAGATGAAAGACTCCATTTTAAATTACCCCCCCCCCCCAGGAGACTCCTGGGGTGCAACAGAAACCAATACCAGGATCCACAAGAGGACAAATTAAGAATAAGCAAGTCACTCAATTTTATAGTAGCTTATGACCAAAAACAGGGTGGTGATTACAGACAATAAACAACTGCAAAAAGCCCTAGGACTTTATCCTTGCTTTGTTTCAAGAGACAAGAAAAACTTTTCACCAAAAACGATTATGGTTTTCAAAAAAGATTATTAAACATGGAATCAAATTTTATTATTAATTTCAATACGTTGTATCCAAAGGGAATGAATTTAGAAATGTAGTAAGATGGGCAGTTTGTTAATGATGTGTATTAAGGTATTGGTTATAAATTGTTATAAACTGTGAATGTAATGAAGTTTCATATGGCTTTAAATTTTTGAATAGATGAAAAAAATGGTTAATTGTTTAATTGTTGTTAATTATTGTCATGATGGGTGATGTATATAAACTGTTTTTTCATATTGTAAGTTATTCCATTAGAAGGTGAAGGCCGAGGTACCGGAATTGAAGTAAAGATATTCAAAAATCCAGTTTGGGCTGCTATTTTCGTTTTTGGTGAAAAGCTTTAATTGTTTCATAAGTTGTTTATGGTTACTAGTGTGTTTTGTTTGTTTCAAGAGAGCCAGAAACATTAGGGATTGGGTAGACTGCAAGTTCAGACCGGTGGAGGACAACTGAGGAATTTGCCCCTGTGGCTCCCCTTTTTGGACTTACTACAAATTAATGAACAACAAGGGCTACTTCTTTTGTCCAGTACGAAGGAGAAAAAATCAACAGCCCCTGTTGTGGTATATGCAGCAATATTTTTGTGATATACCATACACAGTGTAATAGCTACTGTTGTTTTTATGTAGGGAAAACTGTGAACAAATTCAAAAGAAGGGTAGCACACCACCTGTCAGACTCAAGATCCTCAAAAAACAGATGTCAAAGCACTAACACTATTTCCCAGATCATGGAAGTTTCCACTTCCACATCCTTTACAAGCTCACTATGGGTCTATCCTTGAAAAAATGGAGTTGAGCTGAATGCCCACCACCATCCTGGTTTATACTCATACATTTCCATTGAAAGTGTGTTTGCAGTCAGGAAACTACGATAAATCATACAGCTAAAATACTTGTATTATTTAACCCAGGATTTGGACATAAACTGTTAATTAACTTCTGTTAATATGAAAAAGCTAATCAAGAAATTAGATTTGTAAATTGCTGCATCTGCCTTGGTATGGTTTATGTAGTGAATTAGTAACATGAGAAACAAGCCACTTTGTTTTATTTTGTCTTGTTTGGTTTGGTTTTGTGATCTCAAGATGTGTTCAAATCTGAATAGTAACTGTCATGAGTCTGAAAATGCTTTTTACCTCATGAAGTGCACAAACTTAAACAACAGCTTTCAGTTGTTTGAATATGCTTTCTACTACTCATTTGGCACTTGGGATTTCCTTTTGTTGTAAGTAATGAGAAAAGGGGGCCAAGCACTAACCTCCTAGATTGACTGACAGACTACAAAACACTGATTACATCAGCATCTTACATTATGCAACTACACACCAGGCCCCATGGCACCACTCCTTCTCTCAGGAGATTGGTTAACTGCTCTTCCATCTGATCACTTCAGGTTTCTGGCTCTTTATCTAGACAGGCACAGAGCTATCTATCCCTTTTTCATACTGACTTTACCACATGGAACCTGGAGAGAGGAGGAATCTGGATAGAAGTACCCTCAGTAACTGCTAGACTCAGGAAGAAGCTTAATAGTGAAAATCCACATTGGAGCACCATAGAACCATGCTCTGAGATCAGGAGCATTCCCCCTCTCACTGCAGCTACCCCACAGCAACCAGGTATAGATACTCTAGCCACTTGTCCTGCATTAACAAAATTTCTGTAATTTGCACAGTACAATGGAAATTGTTATCCCAGGGCACCACTCCATACTGCTTTATTCTTTACAACATAGGCAAAGCTTGCCTATGCTCAAAAAAGATTTGAGATTCTTATTTTTATTAAAGTATTTTTATGCTGTGCATTTCACCAGTTGCTGGATTTTTATTCCATCAGCACAGAAAGACTAAACAAAAGTTTTTGTTTTTCCTAGTACTTGCACTAATAACATCCAAAACCACACTGTGAGAAGACGAAAAATTTTAATAAAATAAAAACGTTAAAAGCAGAGGTAAGCACTTTCGCAACACAAGGTTGCTTCTTCAGACCATTAAAAATATAACCAAATGCACTGTTTAAATAATAAAAATGTTTCGATAATTATCCAATCAAAAACATCTAACAATTAATTCATCAGTCTTGACTTTCCTAGTACTTGTGTACATTCATGAGATCTGTGAAATGAACACAGTGACTTGTTTCCACTGTAAGCTATTTCTCTGGATGGATGTATTGTTCAAAATCGAAGACACCTTGCGCACCTCTAATTGACTACCTCCCCTATATATAAAAAGGTCTGTCTTCATCAGGAAGAAGAATGAGGACTGGTCACAATGATCATGTATATGAGCCCCTTATAAGCAAGCACTGTTACCCTTTCTTGTTATACAAAAGAAATTAGTCTTTCATAATGAGGAGATATTAGACTCATAAAAGTGGGCACAGCCTTTCATATTACATGTGACATAAGTATTATGAAGGACAAGTCATACTGGAAATTTTCTGGAATAAAGCTTTCAGAATTAGCTACAAGGAATATGAGCCCTACAAAGGCAGACACAGCATCACATATTACGTGTCACAAAACAGGCTAATAAAGTCTAGTGATAGCCTTGTAAAAGTAGGCATTTCAATGATCAAAATGTAAACCCCCTCTATTAGATGGAACAAAAGCTCTGGAGAAAGTGTTTTCTTAAAAATAGTTCTATGGTGGTATCTTATAGTCCGTTGTCATGTTTTGTTTATTATAAATAAAAATAAAAATCTTTTAAGAAAGAATGAGGTTCCATAGGCTGCTGAGCTCTTAAATCTTCATGGGTCTTTCAGAAATATTCAAATAAAGGACTAACCTCTAAACTTTGGAATTGGTTCCTTGTTTTTCCATCTCACAAATTTTCCTCCAATCAGCTCTCCTGGACCCTCTTGCCATTGTCTTTGAATACGTGACATGTTGAAACTAATGTACTACAACAAGAGCACTAATCCATCTACCTACTCCACTGAATAAACTACTTGAAACTTCAAAAAGGCATCTTTATTCCTCCCACAGGGAGGGTATCCGAGAGAGATAGAGAAAGAGAGAGTTCCCCTAAATCTGCTAGCTAAAGTGATTTTATCTGGACTAATCCTTAGTACTCAATATCCAAACAACAGTGACATTGGTTTGTGTGTGTGTGTGTGTGTGTGTGTGTGTGTGTGTGTGTGTGTGTGTGTGTGTGTGTGTGTGTGTGTGTGTGTGTGTGTGTGTGTGTCTGTGTGTGTGTGTGTGCGTGTGTGTGTGTGTCAAGAAAGTTTTACCTGCCTTCTAGGGAAAATTACGGCATCTCCATTCCAGCTCCTGGCCTGCAGTGCACACACACACACACACACACACACACACACACACACACACACACACACACACACACACACACACACACACACATTCTAATACTTGTTCCCTTAGATATCTTATATCCAGATACAGAAATCTTCATCAGAAACAATCCCAGGCCAATCCATGTAAAAATCTTGACAGGATTTTCCACCTCAAGGTTCTTAATTATCTGTTGTATCCCTTTGTTTAGCGATGACATAGGTCATTATCATGAAGGCTTAGCTTCCTTTCAGATTTCATGACATATCTTTTATAACCTGAGCTTAACTCATTCCCTCCAGTACAGCTCTTCTGAGTGTGCACCTTTAACTCCAAGAGGGTGTGGCTTGAGCCTTGAAAAAAATTAAGTTATCACCTTAAAATTCTAACAAATAGTCATTAACAGAAGTCAAATATCAATACAAATGTATTTGCCATTATGTATGCTTAAAGATAAAATATTCTGATACCTTGTATGTTGAATGGTTTTGCAATTATTAATACAAATATGAACAAGCAATATCTAATCCCTAGAGGCACGGTAGGAGGTAACTGCAGAAATGCCTGGAGGTGCACTCAGCTGTAATGATTTTGGTCCTCACAATGATAAACCCTTTCAGTATTCATGATGTGAAATGAGTTTAACTCACTCATTTTATACTAAAGTACCTTTCAATAATTTTTGTGTATGTGTATCATATATATATATATATATATATATATATATATATATATATATATATATAGATAGATATAGATATATATATATATATATATAGATATATATAGATATAGATAGACAGATATATCTATATCAATATTTAGAAGGATAGATACATGTACACAATATCATTTGCACATTTACCTTCTCACTGTCTGTCTGCAAAAGCCATACCCACACACGTGTGTCACTATTTAAATATAGATAGACAGATAGATATGACATAGCTACACGCACACGTCTAAAAACTGTGTTGAATATGTAGTTTCATATCTCAAGGCAAGGTTTGTTCTTCACAGAGTACCCCTGCTGCTGACACTTCTTTACCTTCTTTTTTCTCCACTATATATTCTTGACCAACTTATGTGTAGACCATAATGTTACTTAAACTTCATTTTCCAGTATTTTTCTCTCTCTCATAATATTAAGAGATTCTGCTTAATTTTGTAATTATTTGTCTTTTTCTTAACAGTGTGAAAACTACTTTTCTTTCTTTATGTATGTAAAAGCACATTTACTGATACATATATATATATATATATATATATATATATATATATATATATATATACATATATATTTCTAAACTTTCTTACTGTAAACTAAACCCAGCTCAAGTTTCTGTAATATACTCAACAGTAATGGATGGGATACTGCTATGTAAGCTGTTTGGCATAAAATGTATATTTTGTTGTACATTACTTTGATCAACTTGACCAGCAATTTTTAAATTGTATAGGCCCAGTCTTAAATACAAGTTTATATGCTCAGTTATCACCTTATGTTGTTGTTGTCTTTCAGCTTTTCCCGGTTAGAGGTCGCCACAGCGGAACACCAGTCCGCTAATGATTGGCAGTAGATTTTCACGAATGCCGAGGTGCCAGTGGTCTGTTATATATCTCAAAGATATTCAGTTATTTGTTTTCCGTTATTGTGATTTGTGTTTTTCTCCTCTGATTTCTGATGAAAGTGTCTACCTGTTCATCTACATATCCTTCCTTCTATGTATCAGTCCATCTAGCTATTTATGTATCTACCCATCTGTCTAGCTGCATGTGTGGATTATGAAAGACAATGCAAATATATATGCATATTAGTGCACAGACAAACACACACACACACACACACACACACACACACACACACACACACACACACACACACACACACACACGCACGCACACACACACACACACACACACACACACACACACACACACGCACGCACACGCACAAACATACATGCACACACACATACATGCTCATACCCAGACTCACACATACAAAACACACACGCGCACACAAACACAAAGTGCAAGACTATTGTGGTTTCGTTTTCTTTTCCATTAAAGGCCTAAGTATTGCAATTTAATTGTGCTTTAATAAATTTATTACATTGACGATGCACAGCTATAAAGCTTACTTTTACATTCCCATAGTAGTTTTTAGCTCTTTTATTTTGTATACTAATAAATCAGTTGTGGTCAGAGCAAGCATTTGGACATTTACATGTTGCCTCTATCCATGAGGGACATGGGTGTGGGGGAGAATGTGCAGTTTCCCATCAATTTGTCTGAATTACAGCTGTATAGAATAAGAGATGTACTTTGCTTTATGTGCTGTTCCTAAAAAGAGTTGTTTTGTGGTTCATATCTGTCACTCCAACATGTTATAGTTATGTTGCAAAAAGAAGACTGAGATTCCTTCAGGGTGTTCATGCTACCACTGGACTTATGAATGTGTAATAAGTCTGGCAGGATAAAGTCTGGAGAGAATCTGTACACAAGGCAAAGGTCTCATCTTAGCAGCCTTATGATACCAGGAAGAAGGACAAGGCTTTGAGATGGTCTACATATTTTTTTGTGATTAAGCACTTAATTTTGTTAGTGAGAAAGCATTGTGGTCACTCCACTTCTGACAAGTGTTTGGATGGGTACATAGAGAATGGGGAATTATATTTGATGATGGATGTGATGAGATATAGGCACAATGAAATGATTGCATCCAGGGCCATGCATGCCATACCTTTAGATATAATCTGTGCAGTGAAACAGGATTTACTTAAAGTAGTGGATACATGATGATCATAGGATAGTTCCTTGCTGAAATAAGTTCCCAGACCACTGACTACAGGGTCAACTATCAGGTGTGTATTCTCAATGTGTTAGTTGCAAGTGCAGTCATGCTTCCCAAAGGATATGATTATACATTTCTTGGTATTGGGTTTTAGTACACGGTTTTGACAGAAGCTGTTTGTTTGTAAAACGGCCCTCTTGGAGGGTTTTGGTGACCTCTGGGGAGTTTAGGATGCCACCACATTTACAGTCTTTTGTCAATTTTGTCAGCCATAAAACAATAATAATAATAATAATAATAATAATAATAATAATAATAATAATAATACTAATAATTAACATTTGCTTTGATCGTCCATAATTAATTGTCAAAGAGCACAGTCACCCAAGAACTAAACCCTGGGGTACACCATTATTTATCCTAATTTCCTGGGTCTATTTGTGAGCCAGTTTGCTATCCAGTGAGTTAGATCTGGATTTACATTAACTTGGAAGAGTTTATGTGTAATACCTGAACATCGGATGGTGTGGGGTGCACTAATTTCCCCTCATCCATTGCTTCAGTAATCTTTTTAAAGAATTCAGCCAGATTAAGTAGTCGGGATCTGTTCTTTACAATCCAACCTGGCTTGCCTTGAGAGTGTGTAGGTTACCTTTTCCCATATTTATTAATCACATAATGATTCTTTCCATGGCCTTACAGATGAGGCTGGTCAGTCTTATGTGACTATAATAACCTAGGTCCATTGATGTGTCAGCTGTATGTAGGAGGATGACCGCTGCTACTGTCCATTCATTTGACATGAAGCAAGTTTGAAGTCTGATACTGAATAACATCTTTAGGGTTCTGGCAATTCATCTTTCAGGCTGACTATTAGGTAGTATGATAAGTTTTCTGGTCCCATAGAATAAGTGTTTATGGCCTTGGATAGCACCTTGAAGACTTCATCTTGTGAGATTTGAGGTGAAATGTGTAGATTCACATATGCGATCTAGGAATATAGGAGGAGTAGTGGTGTGAAGGTTTAACTAAATTTGTCCAAGAGTAGATTGGCTATCTCATCTTTGACTGAAAATGTGATGTCCTTTACTATTAGCTCTTTGTAGTGCTGGACAATGTTTCTAAGAATTCTAACATCGTTATTTATTTACCTTTATGTATCTATTTATTTATATTTGTTTACTGGGATAGTGCACTGACCAGTATTGAGCAATTTCAGGCTAAGCCCAGGTGAAATATAAAACATTTCACAAACAAAAAATACAGAAATATTAGCAATAACAAAATAGTTCAGACAGGTTACATAGAAAAAAAACTGTGTATATACATTCCAGTGAACAAGCACAGTGCAATGTACAATAATGTAGAGTGAAATGTACAACATTTACATTAGTTTCTAAAGCAGGTCAATCTTCAGTGAACCTTGAGGAGAAGAGAGTCAGAAGGTTAAAGAAAGCTTTGTGTTTATCTTTCACCTAGATTGCTATTTTTACCTTACTTCTGGCTTCATTTAATTTGGTCAGGGACTGAAGTTCCCTGATAAATTTAGCAAGAGTGATATTGACATCTTGAAAGTTCAGTTTAGTTTTGAGTGTATTTCATTTTTTTTCTTTTATTATAGAGCCTGTTTGCATTACAGTTTCACTGCAGGGGTAATTGTGACACTGTATTTACTGATAAGAGGTACAGGTGCATTGATATAGATATTTCATTTATTTATTTATTTATTTTACATTTGTTGACCGGGATAGTCCAACAGGATACATGTCCATTTTCAGCGGAGGCCTGGGGAGAAAAGCTCCACAATAATAAAATTAATAATAGTGGTAATAGTACAATAATATTCCAAGAGAGTAAAGGAGATAGATACAATATATCAGATAGTGCACCACAGTAGGAACACTTATACATATGCAAAATGTTAATAGAGTGAGAGAAGAAATGGGATCAGTACACAAATTTAGAGCACATTAGGGCAACGCCAGTACAGAGAATGTTAAACTCAGCAGCAGTGGTGGCTGGTGACTTCAAATCAAAGGGGGGCTGCAGGGGACAGTTGAATGGGTGGGGTCAATGGGAAGGGGTGTGACCAACTAGAAAGGGGTGGGGCTATGCTCAAAACCACAAAAACTGGGACTTTAAATACACTGCCCTGGGTGCCAAACCGACATTATGAGAGTCCAATCAAGACTAAATTAAGTGTAGAAGAAAAAAAACACATTTCAGTGCATTGGCTACATTACAGCTTCCTTAATATCTAGATGGAAACAAAAAGGTTGTGAGGCATGAAAAAATAAATTACTTTTAAAATACATTACTGGAATGCCTGTCAAAATCAAGTATAAAAAACAAGCAGATCTCAACCCAAACCACTTCTCCTTGCACTGCATTTCTAATTATAATTTATATTCAGCTTTATAAAAGTACCAAGTAACATGCTGAAAGTAGCAATCTCTGTGATACCCCCACTTGTAAAAAAGTTTCTTATCCAAAAAAGACCTGCTGCCTGACAACTATCTTCTTATTTCATGGGGTAAATGTGATCAAAGTAAAAAATGAACAAACAAGAATCAAACTCTAGATAAATTGCTTAAAGGATTATTGCACAGGTTATAGACCACACATGATAGATTGACATTCTGTTTAGTTTATGGGTAAAGCCTGCAAATATGACTGCAATTCTCCAACAAATGTCATGAACTTCTGAAAATACTGTAATCCTATCCTTTATTACAAATGCTGTCATATGCATTTCAATACCTAAGGCTTATATGTTATCTAGTTATGTAAATATTCTCTGCATGGCACTAAGAAAAAGGCTTTCAATGTTGGCAATTCTTTAACAGTAAGCTTATTAATGCTTTCTTGCATCTAATAATCTCAGACAGGCTTACCTTATGGTCATTAAAGCATTGCTACTTAAACACAGAGCAGCAGACACTGCAACAACAACATGCATTTTCTGAATAATAAGAAACATAAATCAACAGTATAAAAATATGACAGATAACCAGAACATTCTGCAAAATCAAGCACAGCTAAAAAGCCATTGGGTGTTTGGCAGATTGTGTTATTAGGACCAACTATTTTAATGATACAATGACTTCAGTCAAATAGAAATTGATTCTGGGCATGACACAATTTCTATGATTTTTAAGATGTACAGTATTATAGTCATTAAAATAAGTAGGAAATCAGGTCTCCCCACCAACCCAAGAGGAAAACTAAATTCCACAATTATTTATAGATTATTTGTGATTTACTGCTTTGTCTCATCTAACTAACTTAAGTTTCAGCTATTGAATTAGCGTTCACATAAGCAACCAAGCAGAGTCTTGCAAAACGCTATTATATCAGAGGAAATATTTGTTTAGCACTTGAAATGAACAACTTGTGCACCCAGCTAATCTGCTGAGATACTTGAGAAGCCTTTGAAGAGAATCGCTCAATAACCAAGTTTGATTTTCGGATTTTTGATGTCCTAGTGGCAATAAGTACATTTTACATAGTTACTCAACATTCAACAAGCACATATATGGGATGCGGAGGGAAAGACTGCAATAGAAAGCACATAAACACACACAATCAAGTGTGGGTGGGACTTCATGGAGTGGTCTGTTTGCAGTTTGGTGAGAACTTCTTAGGGCCTTTGTGTAGCTTAGCTGTCTGTTGCATCAAGATGCTGTAGGTTCTTTTCAGGGCATTTAGTAAGAAAATACTCCCGCAAGTGTACTTAAACCCAAAGTCTGGGTTAATGCTAGACTGCAGGAAGCAGCTTGGGATAAATGCCAGTCTTTTGCTGCTGGTGAAAGAATGAGTAAAGGATCATAGATTCCTAGCTGTAAGCAGCTGTGTTGAGACCAGCATTATCTCCACTACCAGACTGATAGCACCTCCAGCTCTCTTAAGGCATTACTCCCCTTTTAGCCAATATCATTAAGCATATAGAACCATTGATTTGCACTTTCCAAATATATCTTTAGCCAGCTTGCTTGAAATAGGCATCCTGAGACAATGTAGCCATTATCTCATGTTGTAATAGTCACCTACTGATTAAAGAAACTAACTTAACTGTGTGAGAGATGCAGTTTTTTTTAAAGCTAACAGAGGTAAGCCTCTCACATGAAGATGCTACAAATAACAAGCAGCTTGGCAGTACAACACCAAACTAAATCTAACACATACAGATCAGACCACACATAGATGTACATACTATGAGGTCCATAACCTACCTAAACCACAAAGGTCTCCCAAATGCTACTTAAGAAACAAATACCCTCAGCAACCTCACAAACATACAACACAGGCATCCACCTTATAACATATCTAAGAGTTAGTGTCTCATTTCAAAAGCCCATAAGACAAGCTTCTACAAAGGAGGGACAACATGTACATGTTCTCCCCATCTTTGGGTTATTTGTACTAAAACTATAAGGGCTACAAACTTCATAGGAATGCATGGCTAGGTTTCTAACTATCCTTATGGATCAACATCTTAGTAAATGGTTCTTAACATATGAACCTAATAGCAATACATTTGACCACAAACCACTGGCTATGCCATCAACTGGACTCCCATACAAAAACATCACATGCCATCTCTAATCACTCCTACTGCACTGTAGCTTCAAAAAACAAAAACTACCTGCATTTACAGCTTTTCCCCATCTGAACAAAGCATGAACAAAAACAAAAACATGTATTGACTTGGGAGGGGGTCTACCCACCACACCACTTTACTTAAAAGTTATATACACTAAATCCATTTCCATGCAACTGTGATTAAATGGCAGACTCTGGGGGTTGGACTACAACAAAAATCAACTACATTTACATTCAAAAGCATGTCATAGCTAAAACAAAATTTGTCAGCAATTTAATCATAGGAAAAATATATAAATCTAGTAAGATTAGATCAGCAGTCTTTTGCCCTCGCTCAAAAACTCTGCTCATATACTCTGATTCCCATAATGCACATTTATTGTCTAGATTTGCATGACAAATAATAACAATATTACAGCAATTCAAAATATTTGCTGTATAAGAAAAGAATTATCACGCATGTTACAATATAAAAATCAAAGCTGCTGGGGTGAAAAGTAATGTTAACAGTATACTTACTTTAATTCTTGAACCTTCACTCTGTTCTTTTCTTCTTTTTTCTTCTTCTTTCTTCTGTTCTTCTGTTCTTCTTTCTTCTGTTCTTCCTTCATTCTCTCTCTAGCACACCCAAAATCTCATCCGGTTCAATCCAATGGCAAAGCAAAAAAAAATTTTTAATAAAGGTAAAATACCGTCAATCCAGAAACTAGCCGACAACTGACTGAGACTGACTGATTCTCGCTCTTTTCCCAGCAAAGCCCGGGAAGAGAGCGACAACCAATCAGCAGCATTTAGGCTTTAGCCCAGCAGGCACATCCCTTCCAAGTCTATGCGGTTTGGAACCACTGCCGCATAGACTTCTGGGCATCACAATGATGCCTTAATTGCTCCTCCGGGCTGCAATGTAAATAAAAAAAAATTTAAAAAAAAAGCGGTTTACAACCGCGGTTAAGGTGCGCATAAGCATCGCATTTCGAGTCGCGGACTCGAAATTTAAAGTAAAAAAAGATTTTTTTTTTTTTTACATTAAATTAAAAACATGTAAACAATACCAAAAACAACTGAGGGGGCTGCAGTCCGGCAGTCCGATGCCACGAGCCGCCCCTGCTCAGCAGGCATAAATGTACATTAAGGTATAACACATCAGATGGGTTGAGTGTCTGCTTGCTGATAGTCTACTAGCTAAGAAAAGTCCATAAATGTTAAATTGAGTTAGGGTTTAGGCATGGACAGAGCCAGTTAGCCCTTAAGTATTTTTGAGGCCTTTTTTAAAAAGGGGAAGAGGTAGTTCTTGGGTAAGATTTGCAGAAAGAAGGTTTCAAGTTTTACCCACTGAGTTAGCAAACAGGGAATCACCTACTGTATTATTGGATTTTAGGGTTTAGACCGATAGCTTGTTGGGCGAACAAAGGGGCCTGATAGCATTATGTGGGCTAATAATACTCTTAAGGCTTGGGGTTTTGTCCAGATGGTTAGGTATTTTGTGAGCTACAGTGAGCTGGTTAAGCTTAAGTATGGAAGGAAATTCCAGTCAAGTTCAGTTAGGTTTTTACAGTGGTGCGTCCTGCATGCCATACCAGTGGCAAATCTATCTATATGGTAGTAACAGGAAGATAGTTTACAGAGGTTAGCTTTAGAGAGGTTTGAAAATATTTGTGAGGCATATAGGGGAGTGGAAAGGAAATGGGTTCGGGCAATAGCACACCTAGCATAAGGGGTGAGAAAAAGTTTGACCTTATAGAGGGATCCTATTTTTTGTTGATAAGATGGAAGACTGAAGATATTTACATGTGCAAAGAATTTGGTGGTGAAGGATTCACATTTCAAGATGGAAATGTTTTTTGAATTTTGAATTTAGCCAGATCATCACTCATTTTTAATACATTAGACTTGGCCAAGGTTTTATAAGATGTTTCTGTCTTCTTTCTTAGGTGAATGCAACTGATTTGTGGTCCAATATGACCAGGGAAGAAATTAAAATTAGTGGTGAGTAAAGTTGCCCATACTAGTAAGGACATAGTATACAATTTTATAGCCTCTGATTGGGGTGAGCAATACTTGGTCTAGCGAGTTTGCATTGATGAAATTCAGAAATCTCTGGGCATGCATGTCTGAGGCTGTATAATATGCCAGTTAAAGGAGGGGTCAATAAAATCTCCTAGGAAAATGGTGTTTGGCTTATTGCATAGGAACTTTATAGTAGTTACATAGGAGGCAGGGGGTGAGAGGGACATACAGTGAGTTCTATATTTAGCTTTGATGTGGTAAGGGCTTTGTAAACAGTAAGATGGGCATGGAGGACTTCCAGGTCATTATCTTGTCTAATGGGTCTGTCGAACTAGTTCACAGATAAACTAGTAATGCATAGATAAACTAGTAATGCATTCTCACAGTTATCTGCTGCAGGGCTAGTGTATGGTCACCACTAGTGGTTCTAGTCAAAGCAAAGGAAAACTTTTCTCCCCAGGACATGTGAGACACCAAAATGTTGCTCAGTTCCTGTCTCCTGAGCTGACTACTCCAGAACCTACGCCCTATGTGAACACTGGAAAATACATTGATTCTATGACAACTGTAGAGCAAAAAGAAAGGCTTAGTTTAGGCTGGGTGATGATACTTTTGTTTTGTTTTTTTTTTTTTTTTGGGGGGGGGGTATGTATTTATGTGTTTATTTGTGTACCATTACTGGGATGGTCTGACTCTGTAGTGCAAAACCCATTTCCAGTGGATGCTTGGGAAAACATTTCTACAAAATTACTCATTGTTATAATAAAAAGAAAAAAAATGTAGATATTGCAAAAATATATAATATAATACAACATGACAAATGAATGACTTGGTACAATGATTGTTTTCAGTAGAAAGGAGGAAGAATAGTGATAAAGTGACATCAATTTCTTATTATGTAAAGACAATGAGGGCTGTTGAGGTGGACATTAACAAGAGTAGGAAGGATTATAATTAGGGAGAGGCAGGAACAGATGCATCTCTGGTAAGTGAGTTTGAAAGTACTTCTTACAACATTTATAAAGTGTAACAAAATAATATATTAGAATGAGAACGAGCTATGAAGAGTAATCAACAATTAGTCAGATATTTTATTTATAGCTGGTATTTGTGCATTTTGTTGTTGAAAACCAAAGTATAGCAAGCGTATAACACAGAGGAGACCCAGTACTCAAAGTAGTAAAATGCAAACCTTTAATGTAAGCGCTTTCGTGGAGGTCAATGCCCCCACTTCTTCAAACAACTTTACAACATAACTACCAAACTTTTTATATGCTTGATCAACATCATTAATTATTTAATTATCAATCAACCATTTGCTACTTGTAAAGCAACTATAAGCACATATTATTAAACCACCTTTTAAAATTAGCACAAGATGTGCATTATATATATAAAAAATCAATATAAAACCTCTGTTTAAATATATGTATATTTTTTCTTAAATAATCATATACATGTTTATACTCAAAATAATTAAAATATATTAACATGTTACAACTTCATAATTAAGTCAAACATTTACTACAAGCTTTTAATGACTACCTGCTTATCTTACTTTCATATTACATGCGCCCAACCATTATCTACATAATGCCCTAAGCTTTAGAATACTCTTAATGGACATAAATGCATTTAAACCTGGGGGGGGGGGGGGAGAATAAGCTAAAGTCCTTATTTGCCAGGAAGTTTCCTGTTCTTCGAGGATAAGTTGCCAAGGCCCTCCTCTTGGGTCTAATGGGATTTATTGTAATACAGAGAAAGTGAATTTATGCTCTGGGTGAACCATAATGTGATTAGCTAGTGCATTATTCATATCCCCCTTAAGAATACTATATTGATGTTCATATATTCTTTGCTTGAGTTTTCTTTCGGTTTTACCGATATAGAAAGAGGGACATGAATCACAAAATGCAACATACACTATGCCTTTAGTTTCACAATTGTATCTCCCATTTAAAATATATGACTTGTCCCTTATCTTAATGGACAACCCTGTTCGAACATACTTACAATAAGAACATGCCCCACATTTTCTCATTCCTATATTGTTCGATTCTATGCTTTTTCCTTTTGAACTATTTTTTCTTTCTGCTATACTTTTTAGGTTTGAACCTCTTCTATAAGTAAACTTGGGCCCACTTCCTAATGTTTTATTAATCATGTGATCCTCGAGTATAATGGCTCAGTTCTTAAGAATGATTTCTTTGATTTCTTTAGAGTCAATACAAAAGGTAGACAAGACACTCAGCATGGAATTATTATTGTTCCTCAGTCGGCCTATACTACCCATGACTTCTTGGGATGTTGTTATCTGATTAGAATTTACATTGACATATCCAGAAACTAAAGGCCTAAAATGTCCAGTTTCCCTCTTTGCTCTAACTTCTAATATGACATCCGTCAGTAATTTGTAGGGATAACCTCTTTCAAGGAACATAGTTCTCAATGTTTCACATTCATCCAGAAAATCTGTATCATCAGACACCATCCTTGCTGCCCTTACCAGCTGGCCTTTAACCACAGCTTTCTTTTGGTGGTAAGGATGACAACTTGAAAAATGTAAAAGGGTGTTAGAATGGGTAGGTTTTCTAAAAATTGTAGTTTTATACTGGGATTTATTCCTATCTTTTGTTATTTTTACATCAAGATATGTTATGGAATCAACCCCAACATTGTAAGTAAATTCCAGGAAATCAGTCATGGTAGTGATGTCACGAATGGAACCATCTATAAGTTCAGGTTCCCCTATCCATACTAAGCACATGTCATCTTGATAACGTGTATACCAAAGGACATTATGCTGGAATAATTAATTCTTAAACAAATATGATCGTTCCCAATGGGCCATAATGCTGTTAGCGAAGCTGGCCCCACAAGGTGACCCCATGGCCACCCCTCTATTTTCTAGAAACAATTTGCTGTTAAACATAATATAGTTATTTGATAATACTATGTCAAGCAATGTTTCAACTAGATTCACCTTATTATCATCAACCTTATGATGTAGCATAAATTCCCTTGTCCATGAGATACCCAAGGTTTGAAGAATGACTGTGTATAAATCTTTGACATCTATTACTACAAATATGTATTTATCATTGAATTGTAACTTATTAATATTTTACAAAAAGTTCCACGAATCCCTGCATATTTGTGGTTCCTTACCTAATAAGGGTTTTAATATGCTATCTATGTATTTGCCACATGCATAAGTAATTGAACCTCTACCATCCACTATAGGCCTGAACGGTGGGTCCTCTAAGTTTAATGTAACTTTGGTGTGCCAAAAATAATTGGGATTCTAGGAGCAGACATGGTCAAGCACTGGAGGGTATCGATGTTTATAGGCCCTTCCAGAAACAGATCATCCAGCATTAATCTAATTCTTTTATAAGCAGTGTTAACTTCATTATGGCTAACTGTAATATAGGTGTCCGAACTCAAATATTGGGACATTCTTCTTTCATATTCAGATTGGTCCATGAAGACCAAACCACCCCCCTTATCTGGATTCATAACGCTGATGTTACAGTAACCCAACAATTTTATGAAGTCCCATTCATCCTTTCTAATATTAGATTTGTTGAGTTTTTTACCTTTCTCATCCATTAATGACCTTAAGTCAATTTCACACATTTTTTAAAACATGCTTAAGGTAACTTGCAGGGGGGGCGGGGGGTTGAATACACTAGATACTCTAAGTGTGTTTATTAAAGTAGAATTAGCACCCATAAGCACTGCCAAATTCAACTTGCAAACGTATAACTTGAGATCAATTATAGTTTTTACAACATTGCCCCTTCGATGTGGGACGAAAGACAAACCATTAGCAAAAAAGTCAGTCATGCCCCGTTCTATATTGTGCACTGTATAGTTATAGATTTTAAAGTCACCTTGGGAACTTAGAAGGATGGTGGGTCCTTCTACTTCATTTATTGTTATCTCCTTCTCTGGTTCTTGCGACCATTTCTCTGCCGTTGGTTCCTGTTGCTGTATGGATTGTTGGATACTGTCCCATTGTCTCTCCAAAAACTCTGGTCATTATTACTTGCATTTTGGTCATTAGTATTTGTATTATTCCCCCTATCATAGTGGGGAGCCTGTCCTTGAACATTATTATTCCTGATTCTCTCACTGCAACATAATGTGGGAGTCTGGGAATTCATATTATGAACCCCCAGGTTATTTTCTAATGAGATAACAACATCCCAAGAAGTCATGGGTAGGCCGACTGAGGAACAATAATAATTCCATGCTGAGTTTCTTGTCTACCTTTTGTATTGACTCTAAAGAAATCAAAGAAATCATTCTTAAGAACTGAGCCATTATACTCGAGGATCACATGATTAATAAAACATTAGGAAGTGGGCCCAAGTTTACTTATAGAAGAGGTTCAAACCTAAAAAGTATAGTAGAAAGAAAAAATAGTTCAAAAGGGAAAAGCATAGAAACCAACAATATAGGAATGAGAAGATGTGGGGCATGTTCTTATTGTAAGTATGTTCGAACAGGGTTGTCCATTAAGATAAGGGACAAGTCATATATTTTAAATGGGAGATACAATTGTGAAACTAAAGGTGTAGTGTATGCTGCATTTTGTGATTCATGTCTCTCTTTCTATATTGGTAAAACTGAAAAAAAACTCAAGCAAAGAATATATGAACATCAATATAGTATTCTTAAGGGGGATATGAATAATGCACTAGCTAAGCATGTAATGGTTCACCCAGAGCATAAATTCACTTTCTCTGTATTACAACAAATCCCATTAGATCCAAGAGGAGGGCC
The DNA here is from genome assembly GCF_019279795.1 of Protopterus annectens. Classification (NCBI taxonomy): domain Eukaryota; kingdom Metazoa; phylum Chordata; order Ceratodontiformes; family Protopteridae; genus Protopterus; species Protopterus annectens. Next base: position 1,403,780,102 of record NC_056744.1, read on the forward strand.
TTGGCCACTTATCCTTGAAGAACAGGAAACTTCCTGGCAAATAAGGACTTTAGCTTATCCCCCCCCCCCCCAGGTTTAAATAAATTTATGTCCATTAAGAGTATTCTAAAGCTTAGGGCATTATGTAGATAATGGTTGGGCACATGTAATATGAAAGTAAGATAAGCAGGTAGTCATTAAAAGCTTGTAGTAAATGTTTGACTTAATTATGAAGTTGTAACATGTTAATATATTTTAATTATTTTGAGTACAAACATGTATATGATTATTTAAGAAAAAATATACATATATTTTAACAGAGGATTTATATTGATTATATATATATATATATATATATATATATATATATATATATATATATATATATATATATATGTATAATGCACATATTGTGCTAATTTTAAAAGGTGGTTTAATAGGATGTGCTTATAGTTGTTTTACAAGTAGCAAATGGTTGATTGATAATTAAATAATTAATGATGCTGATCAAGCATATAAAAAGGTTGGTAGTTATATTGTAAAGTTGTCTGAAGAAGTGGGGGCATTGACCTCCACGAAAGCACTTACATTAAAGGTTTGCATTTTACTACTTTGAGTACTGGGTCTCCTCTGTGTTACACGCTTGCTATACTTTTGTTTTCTGCAGTTTGTTCAGTCTTTGTGATTTGTTGCATTTTGTTGTTACTTTATTCTAACTGTGAACTATGTTGGCAAATTGATAATTGCAGAGTTTAGTTAATGAGTGTTGTTTTATAAAGCTTTGCTGTTATTCTACAATGCTGGGATGTTATTGCTCCATTATGTTATAATGTAAATGTGTTTTCTTCATGTTAAAATTGCTAGTTTGTTTGTTTGTCTTTCGGCTTTTACTGGTAAGGGGTCGCCACAGCAGAACTCCGGTCCGCTAATGATTGGCAGTAGATGTTTTACGAAACACCGAGGTGCTAGCTCGATGCCCAACCTTCAACAAAGGCATGCCCATTTACGCACGTATGTCTTTCAAATGCTACCCAACCATGGGGAGGACATGCAGACTCCACACAGAAGCCACTCCCAAGCCAAGCCGAGAATCGAACGGGAGAACCTCTTGCTGTGAGGTAACAATGCTACCGCCATACCACTGCGGCAAATAGTTTTTCATCTGTTGTTTATATATGTCATTTGAATTGTGTCTACAATAAGAAGGAGGTTGAATCTTTGTGTAAGACCACTCATTATTTATGTATCTCACTTCTGATTTGCATCTGTATTAGGATGAATACTAAAATAAACTATTTGAGAGCAGCAGAGGAGGGCGTATTTGAGCACACATGTGTTCTGCCTGCTAAATTATGAGCAAAGCCAGATGGAATAGCACAGCTCTTGGAGCCAGGCATAGATCTCATAGACACCAAAGAGCCTATTTAGACTAAGCAAAGTCTTGGGGAGAGAGGAGGGAGATGCAGGCAGGAAGCATACTGAGGAAGGTGGGGGTAGGGAAGAAAGTAATAAACTTATAATTGCCACTTGGAAGATGGCAGGAGTTTGCCACTTGATTAAGAGGCATGGATTTGATGTAATCTTAAAGATAAACAAGATACCAAGTTTTAGAGGAAAGTGACATTGAAAATGAGGGTAAGATTTAGCATTGTTAGAAGTGGAAGGAGAAGAGGGGTGATTCTTATGGTTAGAAAGATTGGAATAGTGGTGAAAACAGTGGATCAGGATAGAAGACGGGTTATAGAGGACTGACTACAAAAGAGCAAGACTGCAAAATGGTCTCAGTAGTGATCATTATATTTTTCTAAAACAAATTGCAAAACAGCAAGTAATATGGCTATCATGTGAAAAGGAATTAATAAGGAGAGACTTTAATATGACAATGGACTGGAAGAGGGACAGGACATTTGGATGCAAGGAACAAAATATTAAGGCACTCATAGCATCATAGGATTATAGGAAGTTACTACGCTACTGGCCCTGAGGCCCTTACATGCCTAGCCAAGAATTTATCCCATGTTCTGACAAGTCAGCACCCAATGCCCCTGTACAGCAGGGACACAGGTAGAATCCCAGGGGTGTGTTTTCTGTTCTCTATCCAGTTATCCAGGTTGAGCTTAAAAAGGGTTAATGAGGTGCTCTGCCTGACATGGAGCAGGAGTCTATTCCACAGAAGGGGGAGTGCCTGGGGCACAAATCTGTCCCACCAAGTCCTATTGATGTCACAGACCCGGTTGAGGTTGTGTGTGCAGGTTACTTGAGTGTTGCTTGGCTTGCAGATATGCATCATCTACATCAAGGCAGGGACTGAGAATGCTTTGTATACTAGACAGAGGTCACCTTTCAGGAGTCTGTAGGAGACTGAGTAGAGGGACATGGCCTTTAGCTTATCTGCATAGGATATATCTTTAAGGCCTTAGATTCTCCTGGTGAGGAACCTCTGTAGTCTCTCCAGATGCTTTGTGAGGTACATGCCAAAAGGGGCATTGTACTCAATAATGGGTCTTATAAAGGAAGAATACAGGGATGTTATGACCACTTTGTTGCTGGATGAGATACCCTTATTGATGAGATGGGCATTATAGACAGTGCTTTCCGTTCAATGGAGGCAATATGGTGGTCAAAATGTGCATGCTTCGGACTTTGTTGTTAATGTGATCATTTGTGGGGACATCACTCTACACAATGGGGATGATAAAGCATTTTTTGGCATTCAGTTTGAAGCCATGTTTCTGGCACCAGTCATATGTTTGGGTGAGACCCTCTAGGAGGATGTCTACATCACTAAGGGAATTGATGACAGCTCCCAGTTTGTAGTCATCTGCAAACTTGGCCAGCCATAGTCCACTGATTTTGACCTGCACCTCAGAAAATATATCCCAAACAACAAGTGCCCCAAGACCACTCCCTATGGTACACCACTCATTATGGGTCGATTGCTTGAGTTAGCTTCTCCTGTTTTGACTAGGTGGGTTTTATAAGTGAGCCAGTTTGCTACCCATCTGGTAACATATGGACTGATGCCTAGTTGAGAGAGTTTATCTATTATACCTGAGTGGGGAATAGAATCTAAGGCTTTGGCCAGGTCAGTTTGCACCTCTTTCACTCATAAATGGCTTTGGTGACTGTCTCAAAGAAGTTGACCAAATTTAACAGGCATGACCTTCCCTTGATGATACCAAACAGTGTGGGATCAAGTGTTTGGAGGTTGCCAGTGTCCTTGTTAATGAGGTCCATGATAATCTGCTCCATGGCCTTGCAGATTGGGCTAGTTATGCTGATGGGCCTATAATTTCCTGGATCGGTGGACAGTCCACCTTTGTGCAAAGGGATGACAGTGGCTGTTCTCCACTTGGCTGGAATGAGGCTGATACTCAGGCTTTGGTTGAATAGGGTGTCTAATGGTGCTGCAAGTTCCTGCCTGAGTTCATGTATAATGCAGCCGAGGATGTTATTGGGTCCCATGGAGGCTGTATTTTTTGCCTTTGAGAGGGCAGAGATGACTTGCTCCCTAGATATAAGAGGAGGGGAGCAGGTACTGGGGATGTCCTGATTTACTGATGGGAGACAGAGGGGTGACGTTTTCACTGAACCTGTATGCCAGCAGGTTGGTTATATCTACTGCATTTGTGTATGTGGTGTCCTTGACCACCAGTTCTGAGCAGGTCTGGGTGCTTCCGTTGAGACTGTGGACATATGTGAAGAAAGCCTTGTGATTGTCTTTAGTAGATGTGGCCAGTTTGGACTTGAAGTTTGCTTTGGAGGATTTCACTAGAGTGCTTATTTTCTTGTTCAAGCTAAGGAGAAATTGCTTCCAATTAGGCACCTGCTCCTTCTTGGTCCTGGACAGCATTTTTTTTTCCTTTTATTATAGAATTTATTTATTGCAGATGAGCACCAAACAGGTTTACTCTTCCTTGAGAAGGAGGATTTTGTCCTGTCAGGTAAACCTGATTCTATGAAACTACATAAATGCATGCATAGTACTTTGGTGTAAGTTTGGACATATGTGCCCATTCCTATTGAGGGGGAGGGGGCTGTAAAGCTATTTATAACTCCCCTCAGGAGGTTGTAATCTGTTCTGGAGACCCTATCTGGGGGGGGGGGATGTTGACATCAAAAGTGACCACTTTGTGGTCGGATCTTACCAGGGATGAGGGCACTGTAGGGATCCCGCAGTGATTACTCATGCTGGTTAATGCCAAGTCCAAGATATTTTCACCTGTTGTGGGGGTATCAACCAGCTGGTCAAAGGCATTTGCATTGACAAAATCAAGGAATCTCTGGGCATTTGTGTTTTGGCATGAGTAGTCCTTTCAGTCTAAGGTGAGACAGTTAAAGTCACCCAGGATCAGGGTAAAGGGTTGAATCATGATAGATTAGAAGATGCCCAGATAAGTGGAGTGGGCAATTTGAGTCAAAGTTGGGGGGCCTGTAACTATGATTTGAATAGGGCTCCTGTCCATGGTTAACTACACCTGGAGTGTCTCCTGTGTATCATACTGTTTGACCAGCCTGGAAGTATGTATGTCTTTTATATATATTGCTACTCCACCTCCTTTTGCTTTGCTGTCAACTGTTTGGTGTCTGAATGTATGATAGGATGAGTAACCTGGTATGGCCAGTGTGCTCTCTGCAGCTTTGAACCAGGTTTCTGTGACTGCACAAATGTCAACATCTTCCAGGGTTAAGAATGCTTGCAATGAGTGCAGTGTCATGTTTAGACTCCTAGCATTTAGCAGCATGACCTTCAGTTTGCATTTTGATGGAATTTTCATGTTGGTAGTTTTGACCTTATGGCATTGCCCAAAAAAGGCACTATGGTGGTAGCAAGAGCCTTTGCCAGGAGCCTGAAACCCAAGGGAGACAGATGCAGGCCATCTCTGGCAAAGCATTGTGATTTGTCAGTCATGTCTTCCCAGCTTGTCAGGTACTGGATCCTCTTGGAATGACACCAGAAACTAAGTTAATTGATAACTTCAATTATTTACTCTTTGTATTGAGTCATCATTCTTGTGGACAATATTACAGATATACATACCAGATCTGTTGAGGCCTGGGTTTACAATGACCGCCACCAGTATGGTTGGCCAACAGGGTGCTGGCAGAAATTGGGCTACTGTTGGCCAAAGGAGGAAAAGAGGGGGAAGGCATGCCTGAAGGCAGGTAAAGGATAGGACTGTGATAGTGAGGGTCAGAACTTTGAATGTTGGCAGTATGACTGATATAGGGAGAGAGCTAGCTGATATGATGAACCGAAGGAAGGTTGGTGTATTGTGCGTGCAAGAGACCAGATGGAAGGGCAGCAAGGTTAGGTGTATCGGAGGTGGGTTCAAATTGTTTTATCATGGTGTGGATGGGAGGAGAAATGGCATAGGGGTTATCCTGAAGGAACAGTATGTTAAGTGTTTTGGAGGTGAAAAGAGTGTCGGATAGAGTGATGTTTATGAAGCTAGAAATTGATGGTGTAATGATGAATGTTGTTAGTGCATATGCTCCATAAGTTGGGTGTGTGATGGATGAGAAAGTAAACATTTTGGAGTGAGTTGCATGAAGAGGTGTTGACTGTACCCAAGGGTGAGACACTGGGGATTGGAGCAGATTTCAATGGGCATGTTGGTGAAGGAAACAGAGGGGATGTGGAAGTGATGGGTAGGTATGGTGTTAAGCAAAGGAATGCAGAAGGTCGGATGGTGGTGGATTTTGTGAAAAGGATGGACATGACTGTGGTGAATACGTATTTTAACAAGAGGGAGGAGCATAGGGTGACATTCAAGAGTGGAGGAAGATGCACACAGGTGGATTATATCTTATGTAGAAGAGCCAGTCTGAAGGAGATTAGAGACTGTAAAGTGGTGGCAGGGGAAAGTGTAGGTAGGCAGCATAGGAAGTGGTTTGTAGAATGACATTGGTGATCAAGAGGCGGAGGAAGAGGAGGAGTGTGAGGGCAGCACCAAGGATCAAATGGTGGAAATTGGAAAAGGGTAATTGTGAGGTGGAGTTCAGGGAAGAGTCAAGACAGGCACTGGGTGGCACTGAAGAGTTACCGAATAGCTGGTTAACTACAGCAGAGCTAGTAAGGGAGATGGCTAGAATAGTGCTTGGTGTGACATCTGAAAAGAGGAAGCAGGACAAGGAGACCTGGTGGTGGAATGAAGAAGTGCAGGAGAGTATACAGAGAAAGAGGCTGGTGAAGAAGAAGTGGGATTCTAAGAGAGATGAAGTAAGTAGACAAGAGTATAAGGAGATGAGGTGCGTGGCAAAGGCTAAGGATAAGTCATATGAAGAGCTGTATGAAAGGTTGGACACTAAGGAATGAGAAAAGGACCTGTACCGATTGGCTAGACAGCGGGACTGAGCTAGTAAAGATGTGCAGCAGGTAAGGGTGATAAAGGATAATGAGGGAAACTTACTCACAAGCGAGGAGAGTGTTGAGCAGATGGAAAGAGTACTTTGAGGGGCTGATGAATGAAGAGAACGAGAGGGAGAGAAGGTTGGATGATGTGCGGATAGTGAATCATGAAGTGCAGTGGATTAGCAAGGAGGAAGTAAGGATAGCTATGAAGAGAATGAAGAATGGAAAGGCTGTTGGCCCAGATGACATACCTGTGGAAGCATGGAGGTGTTTAGGTGAAATGGCAGTGGAGTTTTTAACCAGATTGTTTAATGAAATCTTGGAAAGTGAGAGGATGCCTGAGGAATTGAGAAAAAGTGTTTTGGTACCGATTTTTAAGAATAAGGGTGATGTGCAGAGCTGTAATAACTACAGAGGGATTAAACTAATCAGTCACAGCATGAAGTTATGGGAAAGAGTAGTGGAAGCTAGGTTAAGAAGGGAGGTGATGACTAGTGATCAGCAGTATGGTTTCATGCCAGGAAATAGCACTATATATGCAATGTTTGCTCTGAGAGTGTTGATGGAGAAGTACAGAGAAGATCAAAAGGAGTTGCATTGTGTCTTTGTGGACTTAGAGGAAAGCATATGACAGGGTGCCTAGAGAGGAGTTGTGGTATTGTATGAGGAAGTCGGGAGTGTCAGAGGAGTATGTAAGAGTGGTACAGGATATGTACAAGGGTAGTGTGACAGTAGTGAGGTTTGCGGTGGGAGTGATGGATGCATTTAAAGTGGAGGTGGGATTATGTCAAGGATCAGCTCTGAGCCCTTTCTTATTTGCAATGGTGATGGGCAGGTTGACAGACTAGGTCAGGCAGGAGTCCACATGGACTATGATGTTTGCAGATGACATTGTGATCTGTAGTGAGAGTAGGGAACAGGTGGAGGAGACCCTGGAGAGGTGGAGATATGCTCTAGAGAGAAGAGGAATGAAGGTCAGCAGGACTAAGACAGAATATATGCATGTGAATGAGAGGGAGGGTAGAGGAATGGTGAGGATGCAGAGAGTAGAGGTGGCGAAGGTGGATGAGTTTACTTACTTGGGATAAACAGTTCACAGTAATGGTGAGTGTGGAAGAGAGGTGAAAAAGAGAGTACAAGCAGGATGGAGTGGGTGGAGAAGAGTGTCAGGAGTGATTTGTGACAGACGAGTACCAGTAAGAGTGAAAGGGAAAGTCTACAAGAGGGTACTGAGACCAGCTATGTTATATGGGTTGGAGACAGTGGCACTGACAAAAAGGCAGGAGTCAGAGCTTGACGTGGCAGAGTTGAAGATGTTAAAATTTGCATTGGGTGTAACGAGGATGGACAGGATTAGTAATAAGTATATTAGAGGGTCAGCCCAGGTTGGAAGGTTTGGAGACAAAGCCAGAGAGGCAAGATTACGTTGGTTTGGACATGTGCTGAGGAGGGATGCAGAGTATATTGGAAAAAGATGCTAAGGATGAAGCTGCCTGGTAACAGGAAAGAGGAAGGCCTAAGATAAGGTTTATGGATGTGGTGAGAGAGGATATGCAGGTGGTTGGTGTGACAGAGCAAGATGCAGAGGACAGGAAGAAATGGAAACAGATGATCCGCTATGGCGACCCCTAACGGGAGCAGCAGAAAGAAGAAGAAGAACTGAGGCATCTTTCTGGGTGATGGTAGAATGCTGCTTAAGGCTAAGAACATACCTGCCTGGGATACATATTCACCAATCTCAATCATGTCTCTTTCCATATAGTCCAGGGAGGTAATTCTCACCAGCATAGACTATGACAAAGTTATAGCAGTATCTGTTGTTGAGAGACTTAGGTGTATGGGTGATATGGTGGATTCTGGCACCTGACAAACAACTAATCATGACTTTCTCCTTATACAGCCTGGTGAGGGGCACATCTGTGAGCCTCACAGTGGAGTCTCCTATAACTAATATGCTACGTTTATGTTTAGGCCTTAGTGGCTGTGAGACACACATGTGTGGACTATGTGTGGTGTGTGATGATGGGCAGTGGAGTTTGCATATGTTTTTGTCTCAGAGGTCCTTTTGTTTGGGTATGTTTTGTTGAGGACCTCTGCATATGTGGGTGTGTGTTGTGTAGGAGTGGGTGGTGTTTGAGGTGTGGTGTTTGTGATGACAACCTTCTCAGTACCAGATATATTGGCTTGCAAGGGAGAGAGCATTGACTCTAGGTTCTTAATGTAATTGTATCTCTCACAAATTGTGTTCCTAGGTGGAAGTAGTAGAGGGTTGTCTGTGTACATGAGGCATTTGCTACACCCTTTCAGGATGCCCATATCAACCAGACTGGCAGGAGAAAGTGCAGGAAATTGTCCATCCATATTTGTCAGAAATCAAGGGAGAGAAGCCAAAGAGAACTAAGAGGGTAAAGGGTGAAAGGTCTAAGAGTAGTATTACTAGGCGATCACACAACTGCTACTAAGGGAAGCTGAAATATCTCACAAAGGGTTAAAAACATTGCAGCTACAGCTCTGGATGCAGAAAACCTGTATCAGACTATGCTGCTCAATTTAAGGATTAAGAGCACAGCAAAAGTCGCAAAAAAAGCACAGATAATCACTTAACAGACAAAAAACAGAACTCACAGTATGAAAAAATACAGTTAATCAGTAATGAAATGCAGTTAGTAAATTGCTTTAAAACAGTGCAAATGTGATAAATTGACTCGCAATCACAACAGTAAAAAACAGTTCAAATAAGGTATAAGGTTACTGACAAGCAGTGACAAATACAGCAAATTAAATACAGTTGAACACCTAAGCACAAGTAGCAAAAAAGGAGTAGGAAGAAGCACATTTTTTTTTTTTAGTAGAAAGTGAAGAGACAGAAGATAATTCAAGGCTAAGAAACTAAAAGGGTGGGCCTTCACAACTGATCTCACTGTACTCAGTAGAATGAGCTGATGTAATTGGACTGATGGGGGGTGTCAAAAATCAAATTTATAGTACAGACAGGCGACTCAAAATTCACCAAGATCAGAACAAAGATAAGGATTGAATTCATTAAGCCGAAAAACAGTTGCACAGTTTAAACAGATATGCAGCAAATATTGTTTTCATCAGAAGTGCAGAAAAACGTTGAAAATAAGTACTTATCTTTTGAAGTCTCACAACATAAAACAGCAGAGCAAGGGAACCAGCCACATTATCCAATCAAAAAAACAGAGCCCTGTGTAGTATCTTTAGCCAGATCAGACCAGACTGAATCACCCTCTCCATGAAGAAACAGCTAGGCCTCTGTAGACAAAGGATTGTACTGCAAACACCAAAGGTCACAAACAGTAATAGATATTCAGCTCTATGCTAGTGTTTTTCAAGTACAGCAACAAGTAAAATGCACAGCTCTAGCTAGATCAGACCAGACTGAATCTCCCTCCCATGAAGAAACAGCTAGGCGTCTCTAGACACAAGATTGTACTAAAAGCTCCAGAGGTCACAAACAGTAATAGATATTCAGCTCTATGCTAGTGTTTTTCAAGTACAGCAACAAGTAAAATGCACGGCTCTAGCTAGATCAGACCAGACTGAATTCCCCTTTCATGAAGAAACAGCTAGGCCTCTGTTGACAAAAGATTGTACTACAAGCTCCAAAGGTCACAAACAATAATAGATATTCAGCTCCATGCTGGTGTTTTTCAAGTACAGCACTCAAAGTTGTTTCTCAATGAATGGAGCAGGAGAGGCAGATAGATATGTGGAGATGGGATTATGGAGAAGAGGGAGCTTTTATTTTTCATGAAATGAAGCAAGATAGGCTAGTCAATTGGGCAGGCTTTTAATGAGAGGTGGCGGACACATACAGTTTAATAAGTTTATCAGTGAACTTTGTCACTCCAATCATGTGCATATTTGCTGGTTGCTGAGCTTTTAGAGTGAGGAAGCAAATCAAGATAAGTTTAAATGGAAAGCAAGGCTTTGGAAACAAGATAGGAAAAAGGAGGGTTTAGACAGGGGGAATGAGGTTATGAGGTGGAATGAGTGGACTGTAGAGTCAGTCTGTCTATGGCAAGGACAGCTAACCTAGTAGTTTTGAATCTGTGACAGTTGGTGCCCTATTTGATCAAGGTCTTTAATTTTAGGAGGGTGGCCTAATGTTTAAGGTGTTTGCCTTACAAACACAAGGTGCAGGGTTTGAGTCTCACAAGGGATAATTGTCTAGGCTTAAAATGGCTCGCAAGTGCAGTTAGCCTAGTACTAATCTATGAAACTCTCTCTCTCTATATATATATATATATATATATATATTTTACATGTTCGATGTTTGGAATACTGAGTAGGTTGGAATATCGGACACTAATTCAGGTGAAGTCCAATTCGACTTCTTAAGTCCGATATCCCCTTTGTAGCAGTATGTACAGACCAGATCCATACCGCACAGCACTGACAGTCATGTTTTTGCAGGGGGGCAAGCCCACCTGTACCCCCCACACCCCCCTGCCACTTATATAGTCCAACTGTGAGATTGCACTACAGTTTGGAAAAGGGTAAGTATCCCAAGCCGCACTGTCCCACGATCTCAATACAAAACATCACCCACTTATGCACCCCCTTCCATACTACATATTACACTGACGGTGTAAAGGTCAGCTGAATAATAATGAATGATGTACTAGAGTCTGTCTTCCAGAGTTGACATTTCAATCTTCTTCTAAAGGTATCTCTGCATTCAGAATACCACACATCATTTTCACACAAGGCATGCTCGACATATTAATAGTAAACCATACACACACACATATATATATATATATATATATATATATATATATATATATATATATATGTTCATATGTTTTTATATTATTTAAGTAGAGTGCCAGTATATTAAGAGCTGGCTTCTTTAAAGTGATGTGTGAGCTTAAATATTACATTGGCGATGTCATAGATACTTTATTTAAAAATGTGATGAAGGATGTGTCTGTATCTGAAGAAGTTTTATGTTTATAGTGATTGAGATAAAATAACTTATCGTATTACATTTTATTTTGTGATTTCCAAAAAAGTGTGGCAGTTTTCAACATTTCTAGGAGTTGCTTTTGTTTTTTAGTTCCCTGATTCACTTGTCTAGACTAATGAAGGACTTTTTGTTCTGTTGTGCCCATTCCTTCTTAACTTCTTAACAGGATTTATTTTCTTTCTGTTGTTGTACAACCTATTAAATGAATATAATTTGAATAAGGCAGTTCACGCTCGTCTGTGTAAGGTAAAGATTGGACAATAGAAGAACAGTGTATTATGAGAAAGTGAGAGGATAACATATTTTAGATTGTTGATGAAGAAAAAGGGGAAGCCTTAGTGGAAGCAAATGTCCAGAGTTTATGCAATAAAATGTCCTCTTTATTGATGAAATAGACTTCTAAGATTAGCACTTTTATACTAGGATTAATTTAATTAAACTGATGATTTTGAATAGATTTGTGTATGTTTGTCAGCATAAGTAAATGAATAATGTGATATGTAGTTTGGTTGTCTAAAATTCAAAGTGTTGTGATAATTTTGTTTGAGGCAGTAAAGGGAGTAGAATTTCAAAGGGGAGATTAAGTCTGCCCAGGAGATGGGGTGGGTGAGGGATGCAGGCTGTCATTTTTGTTGACTATCCCCTGTTGATTGTGGAAGATACAGGAAAATGGGAAAATAATCAAGATATTGCTGTCTTAGACAGTTCTTGCAAGTTTTAAAAGGCTGTAAAGAATCCATCCTAGGTGGGCTACAAGTAGGATTATGGCACAATTTTAATATTAAAGTAGAGGGGCATCAGTTCTTTTGGAAGAAATGGTGGCATATGGGTGTTGGAATGATGGAGCACCTCCTGTCTTGAAATGAGCATGGTGAGTTAGGTTTGAAGAGTGGACAAATTTTAGCTTTCAATTGTGGTTGCCATGGAGCACTTGATTTCAGTTTGCATAGTTGGCTGTGAATGTATGGTTTCAAAAGGTGAAGATAAAATGTTTTGGTCTGGCACAGAGTATCATAGATACTTGGGACCCCTGTCTGGTTTAGCTTAAAAGGGCAGGTAGTATATCTTGATGTAAGGACTTATTAAATAATGGTTAAACATATTTTTGAGGTGAAATGTATATATTGCATGAGAAATGAGAACAGAGGGAGAAGACAAGAATATCCAAAGAGGATTGGGTACTAAATTTATGTATCAGTTATCAGTTTAGGAGTCTATCTGGAATTTGGGACCATCAAAAGTGATGGTTGCATTTGGTGGTTTAGAATCCTCATGCAGCTATACAGATGTTGCTCTGTTACAGATGGGAAATGTTGAAAATGCACAGAGTTGCAGTCTGGGAAGATTGACATGTTCTGTGAATCCATATAAATTAAAATGTGGTAGTAGGATTTCATAAATGAATGGGAAGAAGATTTTCCGCAACAAAATCCTACAAAGGTGACAATTTTGTTTGATTGATGTTGCAGGTGAAGAATATGGATGGTCACTTTCAGAAAGGCTAATTGTTATTTTTTTAGGAAGATGGGTTAAAAATTATATTGCTAAGGCTTGAAGGGGGAATGTAGTATAGAATAAAGGATATACTGAGTGGACAAATGTTAGAATTTAGAGTGTTATACTTTCACAAAAGTATGGATCAAAAATTGCAAATATTCATGGAACAGCATGGAGTATGACTGTACTAGCACTTATAATAAGTCAGGAAGATTTGGAGTAAGTTGTAATGGAGGAGTGAGAGAGTGGAAATAGGCTTAGGATATTTGAGAGATACAGAAACGTGATGTTCATTTTTATTTTATTGCATAGATTGTTTATTTGGAAGTGTTTATCTAAATAGGCATATAATAGTAGAGTTTAACAATAGTTATATATATATTTTTGTTTTGAAACTGGAAAGTATTTTTCTATTGTAAATGTTTCAGTCTCTTTTTTCATTCTTATTTTTATATTCCTCAAGTGATGGTGACCTTTTTTCTATATAATACAGAGATAAATGGCAAAAATGCAACAAAAAAGGTTAATCGAGAAGATTACATAATATTTAAGTAGCTGCTCGATGTTTTACTTTTCAGCTGTAGCTGTCTTGTAATAATAATAATGTCCATATAAATGATAAAAATGTCAATTTAAAAAAGAAATCTGACAAAATATTTCATGCATTATAGCTACAGCTTCCTAGAAATTTCTATCTAGCTATGTTTATATAGATATTATATAAGTTGCATGCTACATGTTGTTTTCACCTGCTATACAAGCTAGTACAAAGCAAATTTCTGAGACTTGTTCAGTATGAGTCCCTGAATACCCACAGTGAATGTGCAGACATGAAGACTTAGTAATATGAAGCCGAAGAGGGCTCTGTCTTAGAACATTCCCTCTTATTGTTAATGCTTTCTTCTAATAATTTCAGAATGCTTTTTTCACTGCTTTGCCATTACCACAAAGTGCAAAGCAATGATGTTGTTTTCTAGCACTGTCTTTTTTAATGATGATGGAACAGTAACATACAACGTAATTGTCCTGATTCTTTGCAAAACACTAATTCTCCAACATACAGGAGTAAGAAATATTAGCTAAATATAACCAACATCAGTTTTTATTTTATTTTCCATAAATCTATAGCCACTGTGGATATATTGTTTTTGACACCTTTTCCTTCTCCTGCACTTTCCATCACTCAAACATGCCTGAATACAATACTTTCTCTAGACTGCAAGTCAATATCTGGCACTCAGAAATGGGTTAGTAGTGTACCCTGTTCTAGATTCTATAAAGAAGCATAAATGTTTCTGTCCCAATCCCCATCTGTTTTGTTCAGGTTAGCACATATTACAATTTTAAGTCCCTTATTATATCATGGTATATTCTGTAAAACATTTCTGTTTTTCCCCTCTGACATACTGGCCCCCTCTCTGTCCTTTCAATATCATTATGCTGATGAAATCTGCAGCAATTGAAAAAACATTTCTTGGACAGCTGTATCAGCATAACATCCTTGCCTGCATTGCAGTAATCTATCTGTATTATGTGCAGTTCTTGTCTATTACTAACCTAGCCACAGGTAATCTAACTAAATCATTTTCTCCTCTTCTTTTACTCCTCTTGCCACTGTGTACACGTCAAACAGTTTGTCTTTTTCTTTCTTTTTTTTTTAACAGTATTATTTTGCATTTTACACAGTATTTAAGCAGTGGTATCTTACGCAATGTATCCAGTCTTGCCATGTCTGCACATCTTTTCTGTTCTTTCTTCTCTGTTAGCACTACTGCAGAATCTCAGTTATCAACACAAAGGCAAGCTTTGTCATTAGCAAGCAGGCAAGCTTTGTTATTACCACGCAGGCAAGCTTTGTCATTAGCACGCAGGCAAGCTTTGTCATTAGCACGCAGGCAAGCTTTGTCATTAGCACACAGGCAAGCCTTTTATATCAAACCTTCAATAACACTGTTCAGTGCTACTAAGCACTAAGAAAATGATCAGTCCCACAATTAACCTTTCTGCTCCGTAATTATTGCTATCCTTTTATCAAAATGATCGGTCTTCATCATAACCCTTTCTGTCCAATTATATATATTCAAATTCTTACCAATACTACTCTCTGGGAATAACTCCAAGTTTTTAAAATGCACTCACTAACCTCATGAGTCATACTGACACACTGCCAGGCTAGTTAAATTAAAGTAAGTAATATTTACAGACTCTTTCTGATTTAATACCCTCATTATTCATTAAAATGCTGTTATATTTAAAATATACTGTAAGTATTAGTTTGAGGTTTTGACATAATGTTGTGCAAAAATTATCCCAAAGAAAATCATTCATCAGTTTCAGACACTTTATTATGCCCTAATACCTGCTACAAAAGACACTGAAAGCAGTAAAATTCAGGTAGAAAAGAAAATTATACTGAAAATTGCAAGAGTGTAACAAAACAAACACAATTATCCCAGTTGTACTATTTCTTATTTTGAGATAATGTATAGAGTGTGCTATTGATTCAGTTAAATTACATTTTAAATCTTTCTATAATATTGTTTTTCACAGAAACATTACCCTCTAAATGTCTTATAGTCTTGGTGCAATAAGGTTTGTTAAATTAATACTAAGAATATGTGTTTTTATTCAGGATGCATTTGAAAACTGTTTTATTTATCTGGCTTAGCCTTTAGATTGCAACTTCTAACTTTTTTCATTTCTGTGCTATAAGACTTCCAGATTTTCTTCACCTTCTTCCTTCAGAAGGTATGCTCTGATTTTCCTCATAAAAAGTGTCAACTAGACAGGATAAAAGTCCGCAGTGTATATTTTATTCTTAATCTTGGGAAAGGGAACCATGTGCCATTTTCTAGTCATCAGGAACTGTTACTGCTTTTGCATAATTTACATTAAAACTGCTCTACTAGTTTTCCCCTGCATAGCTTCATCAGCACACTGCTGAATATTTTTCATTTTTTCAAACCCCCTCTTCAGCAAATGGACTGGTCTTCACTGCACACAAACATATATGCTGTGTTCTTTTATAAGCACTATTAGTAAATTCTGAGTGTAATTACTCGTTTTTAGCACACCTCCTCACTTCTGCCCAGATACTCCATTTTATCTTCTTTTATCCTTTACTTTGTGTTTCTGTGCTTCCTTGCTTTCTTACTATTTACAGATTATTTTCCCTGACTACTCACCCATAGTGGAACTATCTTCTTCTATCTGAGCGTTTCAATTTCTGATAACTTTACCTGCATCATTATGTGTTAGTTGATACCGTGTATTTTTCTTTTCCTTCTTCATGTTCTCATACTTCTTAAATTTTATGTGATTTCCATAGGTTTCATTTTCAGCTGTAGCTGAATAATCATATTATTTTTAATTCAATTCACTTTGCATACACTTTTGTCTTTCTCCAGCAGCAGTTCTGTTGTTTCTGCTGTTCTTCAATAAATCATCAGTGTCTGTTATAAGAGTCTTATGTAGCACTGTCTAATTTTTAGAAACTACACTCCTGAGTTTAGTATCCAGGCTTTAATTTATTTACGACAGTCCTAGGGCCCAGCATCTTTTCATGCAGTCTTGTCACCTAACATTACATTACAACTCATGACATTCTACAAAAACACAACAATGAATTATGATTTAAATAAACTGATTCTTCCTTCATTTGAAATAGTTTAGATAAAATGTATGTGAAAGCGCATTCCAGATACGAGTGTCTGAATGAAATTTTTATTGCATCTTGGTATAATCCATGATCTAGTTCGAGCAGATCTAGTACTTTGTACTTGAGCCTTATTTTAAAACTTTTATTACATTTTAGACTCCAAGTATTGCACAATAGTATATAGACATGCAATCTGAAGAATGCACATCTGCTCTCATCTGATATCCCATTCCTAACAATGCAAACATTTCCTTAATTTGTACAGTCAATTCACAGTCTCCCAGTGCATCTTTCTTGATTTTTACTGTTACATTTCCAACTTCTTCAAGGTCAAAGAGCTTACTCCAGTATTTAGAAGTCCATGCATTTGCTATTTTCTTTCTCTCTTTCACATTGCAGTATCTTATTGATCCTCTTTCCTTTTTGTGAAGTCTGCCCATCTTTCTTCCCTCTTCTGCCAAGGGATTTCAGTCTTGTCTTCATGCGGTTCCTGCTGAGCTGCCAGAAAATCACCAATTCTATCTATTGTCTTTATTCTTATCCCATTTCTACTTCTAGTCTCCTTCCAGTTCACATATCGTTCCATTCCACCTCACCAGCATTCTTTCTTTGTAATCACTAGTAGTTTTGATTTTGTTATTTTTTTCATTCCAGAATTTGCTTTTCCTCTGGTCTCTTTCCAGTTCTTTGTCTTTACTTGTCTTGTCATAAATATTATCTTATCTTGGGTTCTCTTCAGATTGTTGAATGGTCATAATGTCGAACCACATATGGCTGAGACAAAAACATCGTTTCTTTACAACCTCGAACCATTTCTATGGAGATCACTGTAAGGAAATATTCCCATTCACTTCAATGTAAGTGCGATCCCGGAGCTGGTATATTTAAGTAGCATGGGGTATGGGTAGCATAGAGGAGCCTAGACCCCTACTGCAGAAAAAAAAAAATTTATTTCAGGTTTGATGTTGTGAAGAAACAATGAGTGCCGATGTTATGGCCATTCAGCTGTGTGAATTAGACCCATAATCTAACCCCATCTTTTCAGTCCTCTGTTGTCCTATGTCATGTTCAAATGGGCATAGCTCCAAATAACTTCAAAATCTTTACCCAGATTCTTTACATTCTTTAATAAGTCATTTTCATAGATATTGTGAAGATAGGTAAAGCTGCCAGCCTAACCAGATAGAATTTTGTAGATAATTCTGTCATTTGTAAATATTAATGTAAGCCACAGGCTTGTTCTCTTAAACTTGAAAAGACTGCATTGGATATTGAACTGCAAAAATGTAACAACAGTGCACTCTGCTGTAAGAAAGCTAAGTCAAGCATTTCATGACTGTCTTTGATGTCAAAATTCGGAGCCGATATGTCTAGAGGGAGGCATCCTGCCTATTGTTTCTAGAACAGAGTTAATGGCTAGAATTTGCATGTAGAAATGTGACCTGCTGTAAAGAATGTAAATGTAGTTTCTATTAGCCTGGGAACACCAGAGAAGTGTGAAGAATGATGTCATGTGAAGCAGCTCTGTGTTATCAATTTAAAGAGAGAGAATCAGAGAGCTCTGAGCACATGTCTTGAGAACATTCAACATCACCAGCACTGCCTTGTTTCTATATGTATGTTTATTTAGAACTGTGTTTTCTCTTAGATATAGCTAAGAATAATAAAATTAGACTAAGCGTTTTTCTGAGCTGATGTCAGAACTTTTGTACAGTATTACTTTAAGTATTTCTCTGAACTCTTGACAGGCACTGTGTAGTAAGTATTGTCTTGTGTTTTTATTATTTATTATTAAATATTTTTAAACCTTTCAACTGTGGCTGTTTTCTGTAGAGATAATTTAAGCTCTAAGAGTACATTGCATGCATATGGTGATACTGTATCAAGTCACTCTAAAAAGCCTTGACTGTTCAGTCACACTTACCATTTGGATAATACTATTGCACAGTAATAATTGGACCCCCTTTCAGAAGGCCCTTTGAATAGCTAATATTAGTGGGTGGTGGCAGATGGCATTACCTTTTAGACTTGGCAGAAAAGGGGCACAGCTGGAGAACCTGTGCCAGCCTACCCCAGGAGTCTCTGTGTGGTAGTATATAACTCTTATCTCAAAGTGTGTGTGTGTGTTAGCAACTTGCGCAAGGACACGAAGCACTGGTTGCACAGAGAGGGTGCTGGAGGTTTTAGCTTGCCCACTAAGCTGAGATCTGGGCTCTATAGCTGTGCCAGTGGGGAGTCTTATTGGGGAACTGGAGAGAAAGGGAGAAACCAGCCCCAGACTGATTGTGATCTATGTGTGCTCTTAAGGGAAATTGTACTTTGCTGTGTGTGTATTTATTATCCTTTCCCTATATGAACGCCCCTCACTGGTGTTACTGGTGAGGATTGAGGCTCCTTGCTTGCTGGGCCAGTGCATGAGCATCACATATTAATTGTTTGGCAGTGGTGGGATATCCACACCACATATCAATTGGTTGGCAAATAGTAATTGGCTTGTAGTGGTATAGGTAGAGTGAATTCCTGTAGCTTGTGTACAGTGATCACTGAAGGTGTTTTGTACTCTAAATCAGGCATGCAGTGAATACTCAGTTCAGTTCAAACTTGTTTTATTTTTTTTTTTTGTTAGCTTAGTTAGTCAGGGAGAGCAGCCGGCATGTCAGCAGAGGATTATGGAAAGCTGACAACAATCCTGCTGGCTGGGATGTGCCAGGCTAGAGGACTGGTGCATAGAAACCTGACTAAGGCAGACACAATTGCAGCTTTGGTCACAGCTGCATCAGAAAACAGCAACCAGGAGTATGATCAGACTGGCAGTGGAGATGCACCACCTTCAGAGAATGGACAGCTCAACCTTTCTGCAGAGGACTTAAAAATCCATCTGGAGCTAAAGAGACTTGAGTTGGAGGCCAGGCATTTGGAAATAGAAGCAGCTGAGAGACTGAGATGTCTGCAGGCTGAGGAGAATTAAAAACTGCTATGCCTGGAAGCTGAGGAAAAGGAGAGGCAGATGCACCATGAGAGGGAGATACTGACTCTTCACCAGAGTCATGGAGGTAATGGGGAAGGGAGTAACTGGACCCAAGAAGCACAAAAGGTCAGTAAATTTCTTCCGCAGTTTAAAGAGGGGGATAATTTTGATAGTTTCATTCTTATGTTTGAGAGAGTATGTAAACAATATGATCTTGACCAAAGGCTCTGGGTACGGTTCCTGACCCCTTTACTCAATGGTAAAGTTGTAACTGTGTTGTCTAAACTTGCTGATTGTGAATATTTTGATTATACTGCTGTTAAAAATCAATTGTTAGAATGTTTTAAGCTAACACCTGAAACGTATAGGAAAAAAATTTGTGAGCATAGAAGCATAGCAGATGAAAGTGTGTGTAAATATGTTGCTCAACTCAGCACTTATTTTCATAGGTGGGTGAGTGGATGTCAGGTCACAACTTTTGAAGGGCTGGCAGACCTTTTGGTGAGGGAACAAGCCCTTAACATTTTTCCTGAGGACATAAGAATCTGATTACCGGAGAGACAATGTGCTACTTCAGATGAGTTGGGGAATAAGGGAGACGTACACCTAGCAAGCATGGCATCCCTGCACAGGAAAGAGACTCCCAGTACTGCTCATAGGTTTATAAGAACCCATGGTGGGCAGCAAAGACTGCCCCAAAAGAATCTGCCAGCAGGGGAAGCCACTAGTCCATGTACACATCCAGGACCTAGGGTTAAATGCTTTGAATGCAACCAGGGGGCTATGTAGCAAACAAATGTCTATGGAGGCAAGGTGGGGAACAAAATATGAGAGAGCCAGTAAGTGGGAAAGGCAAAATTCCAATAGTAGGTTGTCTTGAGACAAAAGGCGTACCAAACTACCATCTTGCAGATGTTCTGATATGGAAGGATTTGGATGAGGCAGTACCATGTGCTTATGCCATTATTAAAACTGAACAGAATATACAACAAATGATATATGGCATTATATAAAACATTAATTTATATCATTTACATTTAACATATTTATTAATACATAATATGATTAAATTACAACTTAGAACAATTCATAGTATTGTATATAAACACAATTGATTAAAGAACTATTAGATTGCATACTAAATGTAAATAAAATATATATACATCATTTGCATTTAAATAACAACTGTATACATTACATATCCCAATATAATATGATTCAGCATATTGGTTGTGATTATGCATATTAATAGTATATTTTCATTAAAATTTATTATACATCATTGTATATAAAATATGCACAAAGAATATTTAATATTAATAAGTTACAGTGGAAGATTTACAATTGTACATGTATAAATCATTGTTAATATAACTTAGATAGATCATTTATTAATAGTGCTATTATATATGTATTTATAATAATAGTAGTTTTTAAAAAAACCTATTAATGGATTATTTGGATACTTTATAAGAAGTTTTTAAGTGTAATTATGCATTATTATTCAAGTATATGTTTATACGTAGTAGGAATGTATGATTTAGTTGTGTATTTAAACATGATGAGTTTTTAACAAAATGCCATTTCCTTTTTAAGAAATTTATGGCGGGAAATTAGGCTATTAATTAAGTGATTATTGAATAATTAATACTGTATAAAATGAGTGAGTTACAATGATAGTATGTATTCTGAAGAAGTTCGGAAGGACGAAACCTAGGTCAATAAAGCAGTTTTCGTTACACAGTTCGTGTGGTGGCTTTTTGGAATTGGTTGGTACCTATTAGTTTGTTTGGAGCCTGGTTTTCATCTCCTTATTGGCATTGGGCTTATCTCACCTTGCTTTCAACACCAAGTTGCAGTTCAGTTTTGGTTATTTGTTTTTATGGCGAGCGAGAGTGGTCCGGTAGATGTCGGGAGTATGTTACAGCATATCCAAGCAACTTTACAAGAACATTCGGGTCTTATCCAGCAATTGCTTACCAGAGATACGGTGAATTCCACGCAAGTAGGGAACAGTTTGGGGTTCCCACTGACACAACCAATGCCACCTAATTCCAATATTCAAGGTAATTTTGAAATTGGCAATAAAGAACAATCTGTAAAAGATTTAAGCAGCTGGAAAAATAACAAGTATAATTTTTCAAATGGTTCTACTAAACAAATTAACACAGTAGAAACCATGCATAATATACAACCAATGCAAGATATGCTTAAAATATTTGAGAAGAAACTGTTTAAACTAAAACGGACACAATTAGAAAATAGTTATTTGTTGTGGAACATTGAATTGGGAATTATTCCCAAAGGTTTACGGCTATGGAGGTACCCAAACGGCTGTGAACATCATGAGAATATGCTTAATGACTTACATGCATTTTTTGACAACTGTGGCATTCGTTTGATGGAAATCATAGTTAAATACAATGATATCAAAATATCAGCATTATTTACTGAATTAGAAGAATTAAATTGTAACATATCCAAAGACCTTTTGTTTGAGCATGTTTACGATCAATATACACACATCATTTCAGATGTATCAACATGCTGTGACAATATTTTTCAGAAGAAATGTTACAAAATCCAACGGGACCTTCAAAGATATACTAAACATCAAACATATCCTAAATCGCCTAATTCAAACAGTAAAACCATAGCAACGCTCAACAACAGCACAATTTGGCGCAACTGATGACGCTAATCCGCCGCTTGAGGGAGATGACGACAACAACTACACAGAAGGCGAGGAGAGTACGGAAGAAGGCGTAAGGCGTTCGGATCATCTAAGGAACCATCAGGAAATGAATAAGCAACAAGAATTTCACAAAACAGGCACCAGACCTAAACAGACTTTTTTGGGACTTATCATGGGCAAAACGGAGAATGTAATCCATACAACTGGTGGAACAGGGGGAGTATGGACACAATTGCTTCTTCATTCAGAACCTTATGTACTTTCTACATTGGAATGTACGGAATATCATCACCCCATTGTGAGTAAGCCCCGTACATATACAAATGTTTTGTTTCCTTGTAAACAGGATCAATATCATATTCCCACGACTTCTTCCGATGTGCATATTCTTAATATGGATGTGATAAATGATTACAGTAGCACGCATGGTAATAGTAATTATTGTCATTCAAATATTCAACTGTTTCAAGATGAAAATGATCATGAGCATGATAATATATTATTAGAATTAAGCACATATCAGTATACCGAAGATGGGATAAAAAATGATGTATATAATGCTAATGACACAAATGGAGAAGTGTATGAACTAGAATGTTCAAGTGATCATAGTTATTCAGTTAATTTTTATATAGATCATAATCCAGATAATTATATAACTGAGAATGATAATAGTATGCAATCACAAGGTGTTAATACAGAAGTATGTTCGAATATAGATATAGTAGTAGAACATAATGAGCATTTTTTAAGCAATCCACATGTCATATTGAATACAAAGCAAGATTATAAAATATATAATTATTCATCCAAGGATATAACAGTAGAACATGCTGATTTGTTTTCAAAAGGACTTAGTTATGTCCCATGTATAAAAGGCAACATGGTAGAATCTATATTAGATCTAAAGTTATTTTCGAGAAAATTGAATCTTAAAGCATATTTTAACAACAATATAGAAAGTCAAACTGTGCCAGATAAGATGTTCACGAAACCAAGTCTATTCAACCCACCCATGAATGAAGAAATTATGTATTTTGAAAGAAGAAGTGAATATGATATAAGAACATTTTATAAGAAATACAAATATAATAAACATGTCAACATTACAATAACTGAACAACAATTACTTAAAGATATAAAAAATTATCCAAAATTAAGAATTATGAGGCCTGATAAAGGTAATGGTATAGTCA
Organism: Protopterus annectens; assembly: GCF_019279795.1. Classification (NCBI taxonomy): domain Eukaryota; kingdom Metazoa; phylum Chordata; order Ceratodontiformes; family Protopteridae; genus Protopterus; species Protopterus annectens. The sequence continues at coordinate 1,403,803,446 of NC_056744.1, forward strand.
TATTGGATTATAATGATTACAGCTTATATATGACTAACATGTTAATGAGCAATACATATGCAGAAATAAGTAGAAATCAAGTACATATAGCTTATAAAAGAATTGGAACAATGTTAGAAGACATGCTATACCAAGGGGGTATCACTGAAAAAGAATATGATTTTTTATGAAATGAACATCCAGTTATCAGTGGTATCTTCGGAATACCAAAAATACACAAAGGCCTTGACAATTTGGAATTTAGGCCCATAGTAGATGGACATAGAAGTGTTACATGCAATATAAGTACATATTTGGATCATTTTTTTAAGGAAAGTATGAAATGTTTCAGTTACATAACCAAAGATTCATGGGATTTTTTGAGCAGACTAAACAAAATTAATATGAAGAGAGAATATGTTTTCATCACAATAGATGTTGTGAATTTATTTACTACAATTCCTCATGATGTAGGCCTTTTATGGCTGGAAGAGCAACTATTTGTGACACAACTCTATGAACAAGATCAAATTAATGTATTAATAAATCTAATGGAAATGGTACTTAATAATAATTACATATTTTTTGAAGGTAGTTATTTCCAACAAATAAGTAGGTAGCCATGGGGCACCTTGTGCCCCCATGTACGCAAACTTAATCATGAGTTATTGGGAACATAATTATTTATTTACAACAGAGTTTCGTGATCATCTAATTATGTATACCAGATATTTGGACGACATTTTTATCATATGGGACCAAGATATAAATAAAAATAAAGAAAATAATGTATTGGAAAAATTCTTAGAATACATTAATCATACAGTAAAGTTTTTGAAATTTACTTATAATGTCCAAGAAACTAAAATTAACTACCTGGATGTAGATATAACACATGACAAAGAAACAAATATTTTGAAAACACAAATACATAGAAAACCTACTTTTTCAAATGCGTACTTGCACTATGACAGCTGGCACGCTGGCCATCAGAAAAAAGCCATAGTTAAGGGGCAGATGGTCAGGGTGGCCAGGATGGTCAGTGAAGAAGTAGATTTTGTAGAAGAAATGAAATATATTATGCAATTATTTATGAATAGGGGATACCCAGAACAATTTTGTGTCAATATATTTAATGAAGTAACAAATAAAAGAAAGAATGGAATATATACAGCAATTCTAAAAACAGGTTCGTTGAACAAAATATCAATCAATAATGAAGATGCAATGGATAAAGATGGTTACAATAATATCCCATTATATATTATTAAATTTGATGATTGTTCCAAAGATATAGAATATATCATTAAGAGAAATTGGGACTTTTTTATCAATGATAAAATAGGGAGACAAATGTTCAACGGAATAATACAATTTGTATATAAGAAAAGTCCTTCTTTTAAAAATATATTAGAAAACAAAAGAAATATTGAAAAATACACAAGTGCAAAAGAAGGAAACTTTAAATGTGGGACATGTAGCACATGTAGTTATATTCAAGAAACAGGTACTAACATTAGGATAAATGAATGTAATATTAGGATAAATGGACATTATAATTGTCATACAATAAATCTAGTATATATAGCCTTGTGTCAACAATGTAAAGCTTTTTACGTGGGAAAAACTAAGAGGAAATTTAGAGAACGAATCAAAGAACATTTATTAGATATACAACACCATAAAAATAGTAACGCATTAGCAAGACATATTATAGAATATAATGATCATAAATTTAAATTTATTGTTATAAATCAAATAAAACAGGATTTACAAGGAAGGACAACTATGTATCATTTAGACATGGAGGAACTTAAATGGCAAATACAACTTAATTCATGTACACCTCCGGGTATAAATGAATATATGACCATTATGCCATTATTAAAACTGAACAGAATATACAACAAATGATATATGGCATTATATAAAACATTAATTTATATCATTTACATTTAACATATTTATTAATACATAATATGATTAAATTACAACTTAGAACAATTCATAGTATTGTATATAAACACAATTGATTAAAGAACTATTAGATTGCATACTAAATGTAAATAAAATATATATACATCATTTGCATTTAAATAACAACTGTATACATTACATATCCCAATATAATATGATTCAGCATATTGGTTGTGATTATGCATATTAATAGTATATTTTCATTAAAATTTATTATACATCATTGTATATAAAATATGCACAAAGAATATTTAATATTAATAAGTTACAGTGGAAGATTTACAATTGTACATGTATAAATCATTGTTAATATAACTTAGATAGATCATTTATTAATAGTGCTATTATATATGTATTTATAATAATAGTAGTTTTAAAAACCTATTAATGGATTATTTGGATACTTTATAAGAAGTTTTTAAGTGTAATTATGCATTATTATTCAAGTATATGTTTATACATAGTAGGAATGTATGATTTAGTTGTGTATTTAAACATGATGAGTTTTTAACAAAATGCCATTTCCTTTTTAAGAAATTTATGGCGGGAAATTAGGCTATTAATTAAGTGATTATTGAATAATTAATACTGTATAAAATGAGTGAGTTACAATGATAGTATGTATTCTGAAGAAGTTCGGAAGGACGAAACCTAGGTCAATAAAGCAGTTTTCGTTACACAGTTCGTGTGGTGGCTTTTTGGAATTGGTTGGTACCTATTAGTTTGTTTGGAGCCTGGTTTTCATCTCCTTATTGGCATTGGGCTTATCTCACCTTGCTTTCAACACCATGTGCTTATGCAGTTAGACGCAGTCAGGTTAGGAGACATGCATGTGGGTCTGGTAGTCTGCGGGAGACACAGACAGACTGCATACTTGCAGACAGGACTGGTGAGGTGGTTACTTCAGGGAGGAAGCTATGCTGTAGCAGTGAGACTGAAGGTGAACCACAGCTGCTTGTGGGTACTGATGTTCCCTTGGACAGAGTGACTGCAAAGGTAGAGGTGAGTAGTAGAACCCAGGCTGACAGTGAGGCACTTATCAGAGGATGCCAGATGTCCTGTGGAAGGGGAGTAGGGAAGGGTTACAAAGAGAGAGTTGTGACAGGCTCATCTCTCAGACCCTACATTGCAAGGCCTGAGGCAGGTAGCTAGTGAGGCACCTGATTCTCAAGGGAAGGGGGACTCTGTATACTGGGACAAAAGGTTACTGTATAGAGAGTGGACCCCTGAGGGAGGGCTAGAATGTTTGAGGGTTTAGCAGTTGGTAGTTCCTAGACCCTACCATCTGGAACTTCTAGCCATAACCCATGATATTCCCTTTGCAGGTCATATGGGCATAAAACTTACAAAGAGACGTATTATGCAAAACTTCTACTGGCCTGGAATTTCCAGAGATTTAACAGGATACTGCAGCACTTGTGAGCAGTGCCAAAAGGTAGGCAGGGCAGGAGACAAGGTGAAAGCTCCTCTGATGCCTTTGTCTGAGATTGCTGAGCCATTTCAGAGAGTTGCTATGGATATTGTGGGCCCTCTGAGTACCTCAAGTTCTACAGGGAAAAAGTATATCATAGTGGAAGTGGATTATGCTGCACAATACCCTGAGGCAGTGGCTTTGTGCTCCATCGAGGCAGAAAAGGTGGCAAATGCATTTTTAGAAATTTTCAGCAGGGTAGGTTTCCCAAAAGAAATACTGACTGACAGAGGTGGCAATTTCATGTCAGACCTGCTGGCTTGTCTGTGGAAGTCCTGTGGGGTTGAAGCACCTGAAGACCACCCCTACCATGCCCAAACTAATGGTCTTGTTGAGAGGTTAAACTCTACACTGAAGTCCATGCTACGGGCATTTGCAGACCAGTTTAAGAGGGAGTGGGACAAATATCTGCCCCATCTCTTGTTTGCTTACAGAGATGTTCCCCAGGAATCCACAGGTTTGTCACCCTTTGAGTTGCTGTATGGGCATAGGGTGAGGTGACCTCTAGATTTAATTCAAGATGAGAGGTGAGGTGAGTGTGAATCTCACAAGGAGTCTGTTGTGGCATATGTCCTAAACCTCAAGACAACGCTTAGGGAACAGATGGGCTTGGCCCAGGAGAACCCGGCAGAAGACCAACAACAGAAAAAGGTGTGATATGACAGGAATGCTCAAGATAGAGAGTATGCTGTGGGGCAGCAGGTAATGGCTCTCATTCCTGTCAGAGAAAACAAGCTGCAAGCAGCTTGAGAGGTACCCTATAATGTGGTAAGAAAGGTAAGTGATGTTAACTAAATGCTAGGCAGGAGGCAGGAGCACAAACTGTACCATGTTAACATGATGAAACCTTACCATGGTAGGAGGCCCTCATGATGAGCATTTGCAGTGGATTGCAGGAGGAGTCTATGGGAAATCTAGTGACTGATCTCCTCAGTGAGGCTCGGACTGACACCTCAGTGGAAGGGGTAGCAATGTCCCAGCAGCTATCACCTACCCAGGTTCAAGAAATCTGAGCAGTGTTACAGGAGTTTAGGGACATGTTCAATGGGAAACCAGGGTGCACCCACCTGGTGCAACACCAGGTGGATAGAGGACCCAAAGGCCTATTAGGCAGGCCCCTTATAGGGTGCCTGAAAGAGTCAAGCAGACTCTGATACAGGAGATACAGAAAGTTGTGGAACTAGGCATAATTCAAGAGTCCAATAGTCCCTGGGCCTCCCCAGTGGTGCTGGTGCCAAAGAAGGATGGCAACACCAGGTTCTCTGTGTACTACAGGAAATTAAATAGTCACACAGAGTCAGATGCTTACCCCATGCCTAGGACAGACGAGGCCCTAGAGCAACTGGGTGGGGTTAAGTATCTTACAACCATTGATCTTACCAAGGGTTACTGGCAGGTGCCCTTCACTCCCAGTGCTAAAGAAAAATCAGGCTTTGTGACTCCTTTTGGCTTGTAAGAGTTCACAAAGATGCCCTTTGGGATGAAAAATGCCCCAGCGACTTTCCAGAGGCTGGTAGATCTTATCCTAGAAGTAGCAGGAAGGTTTGCCCTTTGCTTACCTAGATGATATTGCCATCTACAGCCATTCCTGGCAAGAGCACCTTCAACATGTCAGGGAGGTGCTGGGCAGACTACAGAGAACAGGGTTGACCATTAAGCCGAGCAAATTTCAGGTGGGTATGGCAGAGGTCTTCTACCTGTGACATAGAGTGGGGAGTGGTAAGATTAGGCCAGAACCTGCCAAAGAAGAAGCCATTCAGGCATGGCCTGCAGCTGTCACAAAAAGCAGGTGAGGGCATTCTTAGGGACAGCAGGGTACTACAGAAAGTGTGTCCCCAGTTATAGTACCATAGCTGCTCCCCTCACAGACCTGACAAGGAAGAACAGAGCCAGCCAGCAAAATGAAAAGTTGCTAAGATGGAGCCTAGGGTTGCAAGCATATATGTCAGTGCAGCACCACAGTGGGATTAGCAATGCCAATGCAGATGGGATCTCAAGACAGGGAATTGGGTAAGGTATACTCAGACCTAACCCTATCAAGCAACATCTCTCAAGGGTCACTTGAAAAACTATTGATCAACATATAACCAAAATGAAAACTACTAAAATAAAAAAAACTACAACGGGAAAGTTTGCAATATTCTAATGGAACTGCATATCCACACCTCCATCTTTCGCAGACGTGGAAAGTAAGGGGAGGAGTAAACAACATCAGAGGGAATTCTAACCAGATGACAAGTAACATCGCCGATTATGCAAATACGCCTACTGATGAGATCATTAATGAAGGCCACCCATTACCTTCCAAGAACATGGAAATACGTAGAAGCTAATGAATTAGAAATCAAAATATAAAACAAAACAACCATAGTGAAGGGAATAATGGACATGTAAATCAAAGTCCCCAGAACTTAGACAGAATTACAGATCATTCAACCTGGAGTTTCCGAATGCCAAACAACAACAGAAGCACAACAGACACAAAGGGATTAAGACATTGCAGTAACACCCCATTTCAATGAGAACTGTTACATGACCAACTGTAAAATCATCACTAAGAATGACAATGACTTTAACATTTATAATTGCTCTTCCTTTTCTGTTCCATCAGAACTAATTGATGTTCGCTCTAAAGGTTTAACTTTTGCACCTAGCTGTAGAGTGAATGTTGCTAAGATTATCTTCGATTTGAAACTTTTTGTAAAGAAGTTGAATTTAAATATTCTATTAGGGCAAACCGCAATGGAAGACCAACAGTACAGAATTGCTAGTTTGTATAACCCACATTTGCATCATTTATTACACACTTTTAAGAGAGTTTGCGAGCTTGACTTTAGGATAGGCGAACATAACATTAATAAAAATGAACAAGCGGCATTAAATTACTTAAAGTCAGCCCAAGTTAGAGTTATGAAACCAGACAAGGGTGGAGGACTTGTTTTTATGGATATTGATGATTATGAGAACAGAACTGAGCAAATTTTGATTCATATAGACAAGTCTCAATGAATGAAGTAAATGTGGCCCTTCACTGTATCAAAATTTATTTAAATGATTTATACGTCTAGGGAAAAATTGATGTTGAATTATAAAATTTTATGCACATAGTATCACCGCTAACTCCAGTTTTGTTCGGAGTACCTAAAATCTATAAGGATTTACAGAATTCATCATTAAGGCCCGTAGTAGATGGCAAAAATTCTGCTACTTATGCTTGTGCCAAAGTAGTGGATAATATTTTGAAAAAATATGTAGCAACTGAAGATCAGATCTGTAAGGACTCCTGGACATTTTCGGATAGGATCAATAACTAAGAACATAATGCTGACTATAGTTTACTTACAGTAGATGTTAAGGACCTTTATACATCTATACCCCGTGAAGAAGGGATAGAAGGGGTTTCCAGAGTAATGAGAAAAAAGGAGCCCCTATTGTAGAAGTGTCTGTCATAGAAGAACTGCTTGATATTATATTAACTAATAATTTTATATTATTTAAGCAAAACTATTATTTACAAAACACTGAGGTAGCTATGGGCTCACCATGTGGGGCAAGTTTTGCCACCTTGGTGATGTCCCATTGGCAGCATGAAAGCATTTTTGAGAAACAGGAGATATTTAATAGAATACATTTCTTCACACGATATTTGGACAACATCTTTGTTATATATAAGGGTTATGAAATAGATGCCTCCAACTTTGTTCAAGATTTGAATACTACAACCGATTTTCTTCAATTCACACATAATTATCACAAGTCCACAATATCTTTTCTTGATGTTGAATTGAGTAAGAATAAAGAAATAGAGAGATATGTTGCCAGAATTTATGGGAAGGCAACATACCCCAATACTTTCCTACACTACATGACTGCCCACTCCCAGCATCAAAAAAGATCAGTAGTGAAAGGGCAGCTTGTGATAGCAGCACAGATGGTCTCTATAGATGACAAGTTTGATTGTAAGCACATGCATCTTAAACAGATGTTTTTGAGGAGAGACTACCCTGACACCCTATTGGATGAACTAATACAAGAAGTTACATTTAAAACAAATAGAGGTGTTTACCAACCGATATTAAACCCACTAAGAAATAACAACCTTCAGGTAGGAGTTGGAACACTAATCTGGAATAATAATATGGCCAATAATGGTATGACCACCAACAAATGTCCAGAAGGAAACTTTACTATTGGTTTTGTCATGACTTACAATTTAGACAGTAAATACATTAAGGATATAGTGAACAAAAATTGGAATTTAATTACAGATGACAAAGCACTAGTTGAGAAATTAGGAATGAGACCAAAATTAATTTTAAGGAAAGGGACCAATATGAAAAACATACTGAAAAGAAACAACTTAGGTCCCATTAGAAATCCAGGAATGTATTGGTGTGAGAACTGCCCATATTGCAAATATATGGATCAGGGTAGCAACATAGTAGTTAACAATCTCAAGCTGACATGCCAGAACAAATTCAATTGCAACTCAAAGATGGTTGTATATATTGCCAGATGCCAACTTTGTCCTGCATTTTACATCAGGAAAATTGAAAGGAGACGTAGAGAAAGAGTTTATGAGCATTTGTACAACATTACCAAAAATAGGTTGGAAAATGCACTAGCCAAACATGTGGCAACTTTTCCCAATCACAAGTTTAAGTTCTGTGCAATTGAACAAGTTATTGAAAATCCAAGAGGTGGGCCACTTACACTGGAACTTGAGAGATTAGAATTGTTATGGCAAGTGCGCCTCAACTCATACATTTATCCTGGATTGAATGATATGTGTTCTATCGCATGTTTATTGAAGTTGCGAAATTTGATGAGATAGAACATGACAGCATAAACTTATTCATTTTACTGATTAATTTAAATTGATTTTCTGATGTAAATATGTTTTTTTACCCTATAATATTTCTTTATTATTTTTTCTGAGAAGTTGCGACTATTCCTTTTGAGAAGTTTTAAATGTATTCTAAATATATGGAGAGAACTATTTTTATACACTATGTCTTTAAAATGAGATTTTAGTCTTATGACCTCTTAGGAGAGGTATTTAAAGAAGGATATTTATGTGTGATTTTATCTGATGTTCATTTAAAAGTGGTGAACGAAAAGCGCTTAATTAAACAAGTCTGAATAATTCCGGATTTTGCCTTATTTCCTAGTTGCAGTATGTCACAGATATCGTACCCACTCAAATTTCCTGCACGTGTCATGTCCCTATGTTGTTTTTTCCATGCCTGTAGCAGTTGTCATTTTCCATTTTTTTTTCTGCTTGCTTATCTCTTTGGTGTAAAGCAGTCACAGCTCCTAAACAGACAATATAAACTCAAATGAATGTGACATCTGCAGAACATCTCCCAAATTGTTCTGCCCCACTGACGCCAATTGTACATTTCACAATCCTTATTTTTCTTCATTGAGGCACTTTTTATCTGTTCTTTTCTTTCCTTATTCATTACTGCCATCTCTCGTCCTTGATTTCTAACTAGCCCAGACACAAATTCTTCCACACTTACACTTTCTTTTCCTTTCACTATCCGACTGTTACTTACCCACTTTCTCATGACTTGTATAACTATTCAAATTCCCTACCATGAGAGGCTTACTGGATATTTTTTCATTCCTTAGCTGAGAATATTCCTGTCCTACAGCTTACTGTCTTATTCTAATTTTCAGTCAGTCCACACTAACCTGTTGCACTTTACCTGCAGTATTATCCGCTCACCAATTTTTGACACCACTACTTTCTTGGTGCTTTTTCCCTTCCTTTCCTGGTGTTTTTTTCCCTACCTGTCAATCCATGAATCCTTCCTGCTGGGATATATATATTGAAGGTTCCTGCATGCACTTGAAATAGTGGGGCTTATTATTCCCCTCTTTCCTTTGTCACTTTCAGCCTTTGCTTTCCTACTTTTATTGGCCACTCCTTCCAGTGTAGTTACCTGTCATAAACATTCCATGCATCCTTCAGAATCATTTTGTGACCTACCAGCTCTAAGTTTCTTAACTGCCATCCTTTATTGTGTTAATATACTTGCCATTATCGACTATTCTTTGTGCTTCGGTTGCCTTGGGAGCACTTCAGTATCTATGTTTCTATTTATCCTACTAGTTTTCCATACTATTTTTTCTTTCATTGTCACCCTTTTCCTTGTCCCCCCAATTTTTATCACCAGCATATTCTTTTTGTTGAGTGTCAGGCTGGTCTTCTTCTTAAATTTCTCATAATACCTCATAATCTTCTTCGAAGGATCATATGTATTTTCTTCCCCTAAAAATGTAGTTATTTGCAAATGTTCAGAAGTAATTTCAGTGGTGCAACAGGTCGCATACTTGTCATTGGTGCAGAAGTCTGTGGGTTCTATTCCCACACCAGGCTGATTGATTGCTGACACTGCAGTGCAGCATAAGGGGGACTGTACTTCTGAGAGTGTCTTCTTTCAGCCCTATCTGCATGAGCTGTGAGTAGCTCAGGTTGGTATAAAAGATCTTATGGTACCTATCAAAAAGAGTAGTAGAAGTTGTTTGATGAAACACGCAAAAAACTCTCAGAAACATGCAAAAACATACTCGGAGGCTCTAAATAAGAACCTGACTAAACAACAGAGACCTCCTAAGCATACACCCAAGCAACCCCCATCCCACAACAGAAACCAGGTAACACATACGTCACAATGTCAGTGTGCCAAGCAAAAACAGCCCCTAAGTCTAAATAACACACTGGTAATCAGTGATTCTATCATCAAGCACACAGACGTCCCACTCACTAGACTGAACAAGGAGAAGGTTACCGTAAGCTGCCTGTCGGGTGCCAGAATCCGCCACATAACACATGCACTCAGGTCACTCCACAACAAATACAAATATGACTCTGTCATTGTACATGTTGGCGTAAATGACCTGAGACGTACCTCCCTGGACTACATAAAAAGAGACATGTATGACTCTGACTCTGACTAGCATCCTGCCCTCACCCAAAATGATGCCAGCATATGAAGAAAAAATGATTAGTTTCAACAATTGGTTAAACTACTGGTGTCATTCAAAGGGGATCCAGTACTTGTCAGCCTGGGACGACATGCTTGACAAGCAACGTTGCTTCGCCAGAGACGGGTTGCACCTGTCGCCCCTGGGATTTCGAATACTGGCAAAGACTCTTGCTGCCCCAATACAGCCTTTTTTAGGCAAGGCTCAAAAGACAAACCCGCCTCCATAAACAACAATAATAAAGAAAAACTGAGGGTAATGCTGCTCAACGCCAGAAGTCTAAACCTCAAAATGCACTCACTCAAGGCTCTCCTTGGTATGGAAGGAATCGACGTATGTGCAGTGACAGAAACCTGGTTCAAAGCTCCAGAGAGCACCCCAGCACTACCAGGCTATAACTCCTACCATACCTTTAGGTCCCAAAACCAGGACCGAAACACAAAAGGAGGGTGTGTGTCCATATTCATCAAGAACACCCACACCTCCAGGTTAGTAGCACAGCATGCGGAATCTGAGACCATCCAAGTACAATTGACAGCGAGTAAATTGACTGTTCAATTTATAGCTTGCTACAGATCTCCCACCTTCTCTCAGGACCCTCACGCAGCATTCCTGAGAACATTAGAAAGTATAAAGATTCTACCCAACACCATGCTACTGGGTGACTTCAACTATCCAAACATTGACTGGGAAAACTACTCAAGCACAAACGCCCTAGCCCAATGCTTCCTTGAGTTTATAAACTCAAACGCCCTTGAACAGCTGGTCACCACTCCCACAAGAGGTGACAATACACTGGAACCTATGTTCCACACCTGAGGTAAACTCGTCATTGGTAAGATCAGATCACAAACTAATCACACTGGACATCCACATCCTGACCCCCCCCCCAATCAAAGAAATCAAGGTAAAAACCTTCTCTAAAGCCACCTTCACACTCCTCAAGACCGAGGTGGGAAGTTTCAAAGCTCCCAATCAAATGGAAAATGATGACCCATCGGCAGAATCCTTTACAAGTGCATTCTATGAACACCTTCAAAAATGCATGGACCGAGCCATCCCAAGTAAAATCAAGACCAACTCCTCAAAAAAGAGGAAGCCAGTCTGGTGGACCCCGGCCATAAATAAACTTTACAACAGAAGGAGGAAACTCCTGCAAGACAGAACAAAATCCCAAAAAAAGAAGGCATCTCTGATTAACATCAATAAAAAACTGCGCTCCCTCATTAAATCATCCAAGGCCAACTTCGAAAGAAAAATAGCCAATGACTCTAAGGATAACCACAAGGCCTTCTTTAACTATGTCAAGAGTCCAGGGGCAAACTCTCAGATATGCTCCGAGCTAGTGCATAATGGCCATAAATACACTGAACCAACCAACATTGCCAACATCCTGGCTGACAAGTTCAGTGCAAACGTCACCCCCCCCCCACCAAAGGGGCTAGCACCCATCCCAGAAGAATGTGGCGTGCCAGATATCTCAGACACACAAGTAAAGACAGCCCTTGCAAAGGCCAAAAACACAGCATCAATGGGACCAGATGCTATCCCAGGTTGTGTCTTACATGAGCTTCAAAATGAACTAACCCCCCATCTCAAATTACTATTCAAACTCAGCCTCTCTACAGGCTATGTACCGAAAGAATGACATACAGAAACAGTCATACCACTCCACAAAGGTGGTGCCACAACTGACCCTGGGAACTATCGCCCTATAAGCTTGACTGGCTTGGTCTACAAAGCCATGGAATACATTATCATGGAGCTCATTAACAGGGACATTGGGAACCTCCAGACACTGGACCCCACCCAGTTCGGCTTTGTTAAAGGCAGATCTTGCCTCCTGAACTTGGTCGACTTCTTCGAAACAGTCACCAAGGCCATAGATGAAGGGAAGGTGGTCCACACAGCATATCTGGACCTCGCTAAGGCGTTTGACACCATCCCACACTCAGGAATCATAGACAAAATCACCAGCTTAAATATTAACCCCTATGTCACGAGATGGGTTGCCAATTGGCTCTCAGACAGAACCCACACTGTAAGAGTGGTAGGCGCCATGTCTGACTCTAAACCAGTCACAAGCGAAGTCTTACAGGGCTCAGTCCTGGGACCCCTCCTGTTTGGTATATATTTTTCCGAAGTACAGGCAAAGGCAGAGGGACTGTGGCTAACCAAGTTCGCAGATGACTGTAAATTGGGTGCAATAATTGACTCTCCAGCTCACACAGACATCCTGCAAAAAGGTCTCACAGAGACAAACACCTGGTGTCAAAGTCACGGCCTCAAGCTAAATGCCAAAAAATGCATAGTAATCCCATTTGGGAAAAACAAAGTACCTACAAACTACCACATAGATGGGAATCCACTAAGTACAGAAGAAGTAATTAGGGACCTGGGTACCCAAGTAGATAGCATGCTCTCCTTTGATAACCACATAGCCAAAACTGTCAGGAAATCCTTCTATGTGGCACACCTGATCACAAAGGGTTTCTCATCCAGATCCAAGGATATGATTGTGCCCCTTTACTCCTCATTCATTAGGCCCATAATAGAGTACAATGCCCCATTTGGGATGTACCTCACTAGACACCTGCAGCAACTAGAAAGACCACAGAAGTGCCTCACTAAGAGGATTAAGGGCCTTAAACAATTACCCTATGAAGCACAACTAAAAAAGCTCCAGCTCTTCTCAGTCGCTTACCGTCTGCTCAGAGGTGACCTATGCCTGACCTATAGGGCCATGTCAAACCCTGAACTAATGGACATGCTTCACCTCAAAAAAAGAGATCCCTCAGAATCACTCATTCTAGCGACTTTAACCTATGTACAACAATAAACAGGACATGCTGGAGGGATAGAGTCCTGTCCCAGCGACTCCCCTCACTCAGGAATAGAATCCCAATCCATATTCGACAGAGCTCCTCTCTGACTCTCTTCAAGAGAAAACTTGATGAGTGGATGGGTAATCATAAGTTCTACCCTGGGATCACTTCAGGAGCCCTATTGACAGAGGCCCAGGTTACTAATCTAATGGGGAGGCGAAAGCCATCACTCTGTGGCTAGGCTTATAAATGTCCATGGGCAGATAGCCTAGTACTTATCTATGAACCTATGGACCTATGACTTGGGTAAATGTTACCTTGTAGCATAAATAACACCTTTAGTCTCCCCTGAGAAGTGCCACTTTTATTCTAGTGGGACTAACCTGGTAAACAAAGGATAAAAATGCTTTCCCTTTCCTCTTGATGCTAGTTTCCATTAGCATTTAAAAAATTAGAGAGAATAGTCATCCTTTCCTAGTGTCCATCTGAATCTGTAATTTCATTGTTACCCATCCATTGACTAAGATGGTCATGACTGCGACCTTGTAGGAGCTATGAACTATCTCATTAACCTGTCCATGCTTTATCTATCCAGAGTCATTACTTGGACTCTTCATTCTCTAAACTGAAGGCTCTCTTGATCATAAATAAGACCATTCTTGTCTCCTTCTTTTCTTCCTTCGTCCTTCACCTTAGCATCAATAATGACCAGCAAGGCCTACAGTCATTTGAAATAACTGCCAGTCTTCAATATTTGTTAACTTGTTTGTGGTCCTGGATGCAATCTTTATGCTTTAGACTGGCTGGGATTTTAAGTCTAGTATGCAGCAAAGCATACAGTTAGGTAATTAGTTATTCTCCAATGACTGCCTACTTTAGAAAGTGAGATCATCTTTCTGCCACAGTTGAGTACATATGTTCAAGACCACAGATTCTTCAGACAAGTCTTTTAATTTCTGTTTGGGGTATTCCATTTTTTGGGGGGGTTCAGTTATGATCAGTTTCTTTGTAAAGATCTTCAACCAGTTTGCTCAATTTAATGCTTAGAATAATACAACCCCTTCCCCAATCAATATTTCCTCCAATATCACTGGCATACTAAGGCTAACATCTATCCTTGTCCAGTCTATGCTGTCTATCTCAGGAGTAGATCCCAACACATACATGTCATAGATTGCATATCTACTTCCTAACACCACAGAATCCATCAAAGTCTCCATTGTTCCTCTTTTGCCCTGAACATCTAGTGCCTTGGACTTTTAATCTTCTGTACCACTTTGTCCATTTTATAAGCTGGCATGTTTGCATTCAAGTTATAGTTTTCCTTGTAAAGTATTTATTTTACTACTGTAATGTCAATAAATTGGAACAAACAATCCCTGGGATTCATGTAATCTCCATGCCAGAATAAGTATATTAGCGGATTGTGCCCATGCAGCACAGCTGAGTGCCTTGCATATTCATGAAGGCATGTTGCTGTATAACCTACACAGGCACGATCCATGAACGAGTGCAGGGGGTGTGTCCAAATAGCTTGCACAGTAAACACACCCCCAGCACTCAGGAAGTGCCATACGGCACTTTGAAAACAAAAACAGTGTCCACAGACACTGTTAGCATACCCCCAAATGAACAGATAGTTGCAGAATGTCCAGATTTGTGCTTCATATGTCAGGTGTGGTCCTCCTATTGTCCTGGCAAAGAGCTGAGGCTTAAAGTCAGTAAATTACTACAAACATTTGAGTCTAAGACTCCACTTCCTTCAAATAAGTCATGCTAATACAAAACCTATTATTCTACCAAATTCAAAAATTTGAAAGAGCAATATTTAAAATCTGTCCCTCTTTGCCCCCATCATATTAGGTTTTGTTCAGATCTTATGCTCTAAGAGGTGTAGAGGTATGACTGTTAGCTATGTGCGTATCCCTAAACTAAGAAAACTAAAACAAATAATTTTTTTTCCTGTCCCCACTAAAGTTTAAGCGCTGCTGAATGGGTGTGCGCATCACATAGGTGTGTGCATCATAGCTTAAACATCTGAAGGAACTAAATAGAAATATACAGATAAAAAGCCCAAAGTGAGATAGTGTAGTGGTTATAGCTTTTGCCTCACATGCAGTCATTCACAGTTTGAGCACCAATGCAGTCCATTCATTTTTATATGTGAAAGCAGCACTAAAAATTATTTTTTTATAAATAGTAAATAATATATCTTTGTTAACCAGGGTAGTGTAGCAGGTCCAAATGTGAGGTGTCAGTGTAGTAAAGATGTGAAACCCCCATATAAGCACAAGTGTCCCATACAGTATAGCCACACAAGAATATAATGTAAGGAAAGTGCATAGGGGGATGTTATGGAAGGTAAACATACATATCATACTATGTCATTAAGGAGGAATCAACCCCACAATCCTGATAGTCCATAACATAAAAGCTGAACAATGCTAAATTGTGCTCAGCTATGCTTTGCCAGTGTAAGCATTGCTTAAATTTGAATGCTTAGCAATAATTAGAGTAGCTAAGCATATTTGCATACTGGCAAGCAGTGTTTCGCATCTACCCTTTTAAGCAATGCTTATCTTTGCTAAGCAGGTTTGCCCATCACTTAGCTTAGCTTAGCATATTCAAAATCATCCAATCACACCAAAGGGTAAGAAATCATCCTTAATTAAACCTCACAGGTGGGAATACAGCACATAACCAGTTGTAGCTCATTACTGCAGGCACTATGGCTGGTGTTGGTAAGGGTGTGCACTTTCTGATGTATAGATGGAGCATTCAGGAGTCCAGGGTCATGGTTGGACTCCTAGTAAAGGACCATGAAGGGAGACTGCTACAGGACTAGTACCAGGCCTCCCGATACAAAGCAGTGGCCTGGGACCATCTCGCACATGATTTCACCAGTGTCACTGGCATCACTCAGACGGCTGAGCATGCCCAGCACTATTTTACTGACCTGAAGAGTAGGAAGAGGGAGCTCTTGGACCAGTGGATCCAAGATGAATGGGCAGGGAATGTCCCAGATGTGTGTAAGTATCAGTATCAATTAGTCTTTGCAAAGTCCAGCCTGTGTATGTGATGGAAAAGTATGCATAAATGTTTCTCTATCTCCTGTACAGTAGCGGATGACAGGGCCCCAAACTTGGATGCCCATGCCAGCAGGCTGTTAAGGTGGTGTCGCGAGGCTGGTGAGTACAAATCTAGCTTGCAGTATTCAGGGCAAATAAAAGGAGTAGAATGTCACCTATCAGTATTTAAAAATGGGCATTGTTTGTACTGAGCAAACGAGACATTAGCAGAGTAATAGTGACGTACAGGGTATATATCAATAAAAGTGTCAGTACCTATCAACAAAAATGCAAAACCCCAGACTGGTTGTGTTTACTTTGGTATGTGGTGGTATGAATCTAAATGTGTACATGTTCTGCACAGCAACTATAGCTCTGAAAGCATTAAATAATCGAGGTTCATCTGACAAAGATTGTGGCATTGTAAAACAGGATATTAACTGTATGAAATGTTCTATTTGCCAAGATCTGATACCTGAATAGTAATGTTGTGTTAACCAGTGTTTCCCAGACTGTGCTACGTCAAACTATGAATACACAGTATAAGAACTATTTGTCATGCATGAATGTCAGAATTACAAGGTCAGATTGTACAACCAAGTGAGTATTAGACAAAAAACAGTCAAACACAAAGCAGCAGTTCAATAGCTCATTCTGATGAAACAGAAAGTTATTGTATTTTTTTGCACAAACAAGCATGGTTCAAATCCCAGGAGTGTTAGTAAGCTGTATGCATAATTTCACCCAGGACTATGTGAATATGGTTAGAAACAGTCAGGTAATGTTAACAGAAATTTCCTCCACAGGTCCACCAGGTAAGAGAAGGTATAAATGAGCTGTAAGAAGGCTGTAATTATACACTGTATACAACATCCACTGTCCAACCCCAAGGCTGTGAATGACAGCAAGATAAGTACATACACCAAGTAGTCTCCTCCAAGAAAATGTCTCTCAAGTGTCACGCTGTCACAAGTAGTGGTCACTGCCGCCAACACCCAGGGTGGCCAATAGAAGTCAAGGCAGAATATGGCAGTAACACACACACACACACACACACACACACACACACACACACACACACACACACACACACACACACACACAGTATGAGTGCACATATGTAACCTTGGCTATGTGAATATAAGTAGAAACAGTCAGGTAGTGTTAACAGAAATTTTCTGCACAGGTCTGCCAGGTAAGAAATATAAAATGAGCTGTAAGAAGGCTGTAATTATACACTATTTACAAACATACCACTTCCCAACCCAAGGCCAAAGGTCAATGCAAAGTGAGGTAATACCTGGAAAATAATGATTAGAGCAATGATCATTAAAGTTGTGAGCAACTGAAGACTCTACAGTTGTTAATTGGCATCTCTCTCTCTCCTCCACCCTATTTGCACCAATAATCTAAACACATCTAGCTTTGTTTGTGTAACTTGAGTACTAATCCAGGCATTCTCTAAAGTATTCAATTCTATTTATTATTGGTAGTAACTTGAATAAAGTGTAGCTATCATTCTAAGTCTTTTGGATTAAGCACTTGGGTTTCAGACCAGTTGTTTTACATTAGGAAGGTTTGTAGCATGCACTGTGGTGGCAGTACAGGTAGCTTTCATCCTTCTAAGTTGGGAACTGCTGATTGAGAGCCCAGTGTCTGTTATTCTTAAAGTGTATTAGTTCTGGTTTAAGCACTTGGGCTTCAGGCCAGTTATTTTACATTAAGAAGGTTTGTGGTCTGCACTCTTGTGGGAGAAGAGGCTGGACTCTGCCCTTCTGAGCTGGGAATTTCTGGTTAAAGGTTTATAGTGCCTGAATATTTGAACTGTATCTTACTGAAATTGGTACACCTTGTTTGCTGTAGCATAGACTAGATCCAGGCCTGCTGAATCTAGCTTTGTTTATATGCTTGTTGTTTGTTTGCTTGTTATTTCCCTGGAATGCTAATTCCACCTAATATGCTGCTTCTCAATGCTTCTGTGGATCACTAGTGATATCTGCATTGCTTACTGTACTTATTTCCTTGTTTCACTTGAAAGAAAGTTACTGTTTGTCGTTTTTGCATTTAAGTTACCTGTAACACATTGCACTTAAGTTACCTGGCACTTGCTCACTAAAGCAATTATATAAGTCAACACTAAAAATTAAAAGCACTACACCCTCACTCCCCACTGGCCCTTGTTTTCAATTAATAAGGAATTCCCAATATTATTCTAGCATGTCCAAAGGTCAGTTGTCAATCTCCTCTCCGGTCCAGCTGGTGAATCTGGGAATCTTGAGGCAATGTTACAACTGCCTCATGTACACAGACAACCCTCTCTTCCTCCCAACAAATTCCAACACATGTGAGAGATGCAACCATATAGCTAAACTGGAGGCTAAGCTCTCTCAACTCAGTATTGGCATAACCAGTCAGGAGGAGAAGGAAGCCACACTCACTACAATTCCAGTCCCACATAGACCTACCAAGACAGCAAACCAAATACATAATCACACAAAAACATACTCGGAGGCTTTAAATAAAGATCTGCCTAAGCAGCAGAGACCTCCAAAGCAGACACCCAAGCAAACGCTACCCCAAAACAAAACACATGCAACACATATCTCACAAAGCCAGTGTGCCGAACAGTCACAGCCCTTAAGACTAAATGAAACACCTGATACACTTGTAATAGGTGACTCTATCATCAGGCACACTGACGTCCCGCTCACCAGGCTGAACAAGGAGAGGGTCATGGTGAGCAGCCTGTCAGGCGCTAGGATCTGTCACATAACACAAGCACTCAGGTCACTCCAAGGCAAGTACAAATATGACTCAGTCATTGTCCATGCTGGTGTGAATGACCTGAGACGTACCTCCCAGGACTACATGAAAAGAGACATAAAGGAGCTCTCTGAGCATGTAGCCCAGGCCGGTATGACCCTGACCTTGAGTAGCATCCTACCCTCACCAAGAATGATGCCACAATATGAAGACAAGATGATCAATTTCAACAATTGGCTTAAGTACTGGTGTCATTCAAAGGAGATCCAATGCCAGTCAGCTTGGGATGATATGCTCGACAAGCCACAATGCTTCACTAGGGAAGGCTTGCACCTGTCACCCCTGGGCTTTCGGATATTGGCAAAGGCTCTTGCTACCCCCATAGTGCCTTTTCTAAGTAAGGCTCAAAAGACAAACCCACCTCCATAGGTATTACAAGGGATAAGAAACTAAGAGTAATGCTACTCAACGCCAGAAGTCTAAACCTCAAGATGCACGCACTCAAAACTCTCCTTAGCATGGAGAACATCGATATCTGTGCAGTAACAGAAACTTTGTTTAGGGCTCCTGAGAGCACCCCAGCACTACCAAGTTATACCTCATACCATGCTTTTCGGCCCCAAAACTTGGACCGAACCACAAAAGGAGGGGGAGTATCGATATTCATCAAAGATACCCACACCTCCAGGTTGGTGGCAAAGCACGAAGCATCAGAGACTATCCATGTGCAACTAACAGTGGTTAAAACTGCCTTCCAGTTTATAGCCTGCTACAGACCACCCTCCTAAACCCAGGAACCCCACTCGGCCTTCCTGAGAACACTGGAAAATATGAAGGTCTCTCCAAACACCATTATATTGGGTGACTTCAACTACCCAAACATAGACTGGGAGCATTATTCTAGCTCCAACACCCTAGCCCAAAGGTTCCTAGAATTTATAAACTCAAATGCTATGGAACAACTTGTTACCACTCCCACAAGAGGGGAAAACATACTGGACCTGATCATCACCAACATGGGGACTCTATGCTCCAGACCAGAAGTGTATCCCTCACTGGTAAGATCAGACCATAAACTAATCTCACTGGATATTCACATCCCGACCCCACTCCCTGCCCAGAAAACCACAGTGAAAAACTTCTCTAAAGCAAATTTCACACTCCTCAAAACCGAGGTGGAATCCTTCAAAGCCCCCGGGCCTGTGGCAATTACGGACCAGACCGCAGAATCCTTTATAAACGCATTCTATGAACACCTTCAGGAATGCATGGATCATGCGATCCCAAATAAAACCAAGACCCAATCTTCCAAAGGCAGACGTCCTGTCTGGTGGACCCCAGCCATAAACAAACTATACAATAGAAGGAGGAAGCTACTAAATGATAGATCAAAATCCCAAAAAGGGAAGGCATCACTGATCAGTATTAGCAAAAAACTATGGGCACTCATAAAATTGTCTAAGGCCAGCTTCGAGAGAAAAATTGCACAGGACACTAAGGATAATCACAAGGCTTTCTTTAGTTATGTTAGGAACCTGGGTGGTAATTCCCAGATATGCTCAGAATTAGTCCAAAATGACAAAAAATACACTGAACCCACAGACATTGCCAACATACTAGCTGACAGGTTCAGCGCAAACTCCCCCCCCCTCCCCACCAAAAGGGCAAATATCTATCCCAGCAGAGTGCTGCCCCCCTGACATCTCAGATGCTCAGGTAAGATCCACCCTCTCCAAAGCAAAAAACACAGCATCAATGGAACCAGACGGTGTCCCGGGCTGCATCCTACATGAACTCCAAGAAGACCTAAACCCAAACATAAAACTACTGTTCAGTCTCAGCCTTACTACAGGATATGTGCCCAAAGAGTGGCGTACAGCAACAGTGGTCCCTCTCCATAAAGGTGGTGCCTCAACAGATCCTGGAAACTATTGCCCCATAAGCCTGACTAGCTTGGTCTGTAAAGCTATGGAAAGGACCATCATGGACCTCATAAATAAAGATATTGGGGACCTACAGACACTGGATCCTACCCAGTTCGGCTTTGTTAAGGGCAGATCCTGCCTCTTAAACCTGGTTGATTTCTTTGAAACAGTCGCCAAGGCCATTGATGAGGGGAAGGTGGTCCACACAGCCTACCTGGACCTCGCAAAAGCCTTCAATACAATACCCCGCTCGGGCATTATAGATAAGCTCACCAGCTTAAATATAAACCCCTATGTCACTAGATGGATTGCAAACTGGCTCAAGGACAGAACCCACATGGTTAGAATTGCTGGAGCCATGTCAGACTCCAAACCAGTTACAAGTGGTGTCCCACAAGGCTCAGTCCTGGGACCTCTCTTGTTCGGTATATATTTCTCGGAGGTACAGGCCAACACGGAAGGACTGTGGCTGACCAAGTTCGCAGATGACTGCAAACTGGGTGCCATAATCGACTCTCCAGCCGACACAAGCATCCTCCAAAAGGGCCTCATAGAAACAGACAACTGGTGCCAGAGCCATGGCCTCAAGCTAAATGCCAAAAAGTATATAGTTATCCCCTTTGGCAAAAACAAAGTGCCCACAAATTACCACATAGGTGGTAATCCATTAAGTACAGAAAAAGTAATTAGGGACCTGGGGACCCAAGTTGATAGCAATCTCTCATTTGACAACCACGTGGCCAAAGTGGTTAGAAAAACATTTTATATAGCCCACCTAATCATGAAGGGATTCACATCTAGATCAGGGGAGGTCATCGTGCCTCTTTACTCATCCCTCATCAGGCCCATAATCGAGTACAATGCCCCTTTTGGGGTGTACCTTACCAGACACCTGCAGCAAATGGAAAGACCCCAAAAGTACCTCACCAAGAGGATCAAAGGGCTCAAACAGATGCCATATGCTGCCCGGTTAAAGAAACTCCAGCTCTACTCAGTGGCATACTGCCTGTTCAGAGGCGATCTGTGCCTGACGTATAAAGCCATGTCCAACCCGGAATTAATGGACATGCTGCACCTCAGAAAATCCAAATCCCATCGAGCTACGCGCTTGAGAGACTTGAACCTCAGCACTGAAATAAATAGGACATGCTGGAGGGACAGATTCATAACCCAGAGGCTCCCTTCACTCTGGAATAAAATCCCAGTCCAGGTTAGGCAGAGTCCCTCATTGACTCTCTTCAAGAGGAATCTTGATGAGTGGATGGGAGATCGTAGGTTTACCCCGGGTATCACTTCTGTGTCACTGTTAGACAGAGGCACAGTATATTAACCTCGAAAAAGGGCATAGCAAAATAAATTTAAAATGGGTGGCGAAAGCCAAACACATTCTGGCTAGGCTTATAAATGCCCTAGGGCAGATAGCCTAGTATGAACCTATGAACCTATGAGCATAAATCAACAGGTATGTTTTTCACCAAGCCTACTGTTGGGACGTGTCCTATTGTTCTAAAAATATTTAAACATTTGATTATTAATGTTCCCGGTTTAAATACCTGTTGCTATCAATGTAACCTGCATGCCATTATGATGCCCACTGTGGTTTCATATATGCATGTGTTCTGTTTGATATGCAACTGTTTCATATCTGTTGTTTTGGGTTAATGGGAACACCCATGCATGCTGTTATAACTAATCCTGGAATGTGTTGATCATAACTAACAAACATATGTTGTAAAACCTCAACAACATAGCACGTCTGAGAAGGCCGATCCCAGCGGATCCACCTGTCCCGCCTCCTCTAGCCATGGCACTGGGCCCCAGCATGTCTGCTACCCAACCTGGGACCTCCTCGCCAACTCGTCCTGAACCACCTCCAGGTGGAACCACCTCAGGGGATGGGACCCATCCCCCCAGGAGTGGGAATGGACAGGACACCGTCACTCGTAGTCAGGTATGGGGATTGGTGTGTAGTGAGCTTCAAAAGGAGTTCAGAGATCAGCTACACCAACTTGAGCTCTGTGTGGTGCATCTTGAGGGTCAGCCTGCCCCTCCTGGTCAGCCCCCACCACAGCCACCTTTGGGGCTGTGAAGGTGCAGTGGTGACTGCCCATGGGTGGGGACCTCAGTCCCACTTTATCCATTTGAGGGCTCATGGATGTCTGATTCCCAACCACCCTCCCCGTCCAAGGTGTTTACCCCCCACATGTTTCATATACCACCCCTGTCTGTTGTCTTGTCTGTCTTGTCTGTCTTCCTACCCAACTTACCTACCAAAATATACCTACTATCCTTCCCCAACATCCCACTCTCACCTTATAAAAATAAATAAATAAATAAATAAATAAATAAATAAATAAATAAATAAATAAGGGCAATCTGCCCCCCCAAAAGAAATGTAATTCCATACATACCTGTCCATTTTGCACACATGCCCACTGGACACATGTATTCTGGTCTAATTGGCTTAACAACACATTACTGTTGTCCTCACTCCTCTCTCAGGGGTTTTAGTGTCCAAATTCACCTCCAAATTTTGTACAAATGCACAGTTGTTGCTGTATCAGAAATGGACAGCTATGGACTTTCCCTACTCCCGTCCTGCACATCCCTAGCTGTCTTTCATATTGCTTTTCCCTCTGCATGTCCCTTTTTTCACCACTTTCCTATCACCCCTTTTTTCTTTTCTTTTAAAGAAATTAGCATGGGAGTAAGTGGGATTAAGTTGCAGTAAGCAGCAGTAAGCGAGTTTGCATGATACTAAGAAATGCCTACACAGTTTAAGCAGCTTCCCATTTAACCATGTGTTGGCATCGCTTACCATCGCGCAAACCATCATTCCATTTTTGCCCCTTTTAAGCCCAGAGGCACAGCACGCAAACTCACTGGCTGAATATAAACAGTGCTGCTATTTCCATTTTTTAAAGTCCCAGTGCACATCGTGCACTCTCATTTAGCTAAGGTAAACACATTTTAGCAGAAATGGCCCTCCCTGGATGCGAACACACTCTTTATTTCATGGTGTGAGACATTACAGCAAAATGACAAGCAAAATAGCCAGCACCAAGGACTGGAAATCAAAAGGCTGGATAGTCAGGTGTTTCATAAACATCCTGAATGCAACAGCCTCCTGCATGCCAACAGTCTTCATCCACAACACATTATTCAGAATATTCCCAAGTCACAGTTTTTGTGTATTAGACACATTTGCTCGTCTGATACTACCTATGAATACTATAAGCATGACCTAATCAGTAGATTCTACATGAGGGGTTATTACTGCCAGTAGTTGGGCATCATCTCAGGCTAGATCCTCTTTGCTGGAATATCACACCCACATACCTGAGGATAGACATATGGTGCATTTTGTGACCACATTTGGTCACAATACTAATGTCCTTATGGAAACTGTCAGTCGATATTGGAATATCCTCACTGCTGACAATTCTCTTTCAGGGATACTCAATTCCAGATGTCTTTTCTCTTATCGGAGGGGATGAACCATAGGTTCACATTTCAGTCATTACAAACACTGGCAGGGTGTAACTTCGGGTAAGCAACAACTTACTATGACTGGGGATTTACTCATGGGTACATTCCCTTGTGGACATTGTACACAATGTAAACATATTATAACATCTAAAAATTTTCCAGCAAGAACACAGCCAAGGTTTATGATATTAATTTTTTTTTGGAAATTGCAGCAGTGATTGGCTAATATATCTTGCCATTTGTCCCTGTTCAGCCTTTTATATTGGGCAGACATTCAGATCCGTGCATATACGAGTCTCAGAACATGAGTGATATTAGGAACAAAAGGGAGTTGAATGCCCTCTGTAGACATTCTCTTAATCACAAAACTGCTAATTTTAAATGTTTAGTTATTGATAGAATAATGGGTGACAGAAGTTACAAAATGGGCTGGCACACCTTATTCAATCAAAAAGAAAAAAGTTGGATCACAAGACTGGGAGGGCTTTTTCAGCCTGGTATTAATGATAAATTGTGATGAACCAATAGGAGGTGATTTTTGGGTGTGATGTTGTGTATAAATATCACATTTTTTAAATGTATTGTTATCACTAAAGAAAGCAGTTACACTGCCAAAACTGGCCTGAGTGTTGTGCTTTGCACATCATTTCATGGTGTTGCCACATTTCAATAATAAACAAAATTGATTTCCACTCCTTGGTGCTGGCTATTTTGTTTGATGTTTTGCAGTATTTTGAGCCTTGCACCTGCCGTACTTGCAGAGGATTGCATTCAACTTTGTAAGACATTACAGCCTCAGACACACCCCCTTGCTTAGCTGTGCTTAGCTAAGCACAAACCCAGGCAACGGTGTGCCAATGTGCTTACAGCAAGCATGACACACCCCCTTTTCATGTTAGCTGTTCCTCCTGCCTACACTATCCTGTTCTAGCACCTACACAGCTAGGTGCAGTGTGTGGACTTATATTTTTTTGATTCGGTAAATTTCCCCTCATTTGTATTCCCCACTGCCTTTGTCCATAGTTACTGTTCTGACAAGGAGACTTTCCCCTTGACAACCAGTGTTCCCTGGTAATGATTTTATTCTGTATGCCATTGACTATAATGGCAAAATGCAGATTTCCCCTAAAATTGAGTTTTTAAATTTTTTTTCAGCACGATCCCATTTGTGCGCCGCTGCCCTGTGCTTAAACATCCAAGATCGGCCAAAAAAATACTTTGATTTTTTATTAAATTAAATACTGTCTCATGCCAATGGCCATATATTTGGCCATTGGCATGCCTAAAGTTTATAATACATGTTGTTATTTGAGCTGTCATGCCTCCTTTTTGCTATTTGCAGAAATATGTTTGGCGAACACATTTCTGCAGCTAGCACTGTTCCTGCATGGATGCCTGCCTGCTTCCTGAATTGCTAGTTACCTCATTTGCATGGTTTTCACCCTCAAATGAGGTAATTAGCATTCTGCATGGCTTTCCATGCAGGAACAGTGTTGGCAGGCTCGTGCACATCAGATCAGCTGTTTTCTGAATCGCTCGGCGGCCATATTCTGTGCAGGAATGGCTACATTGTTCCTGCATGGAAAAAAAGTTTAATGAATCCCACTGACAGCTTTTTTCTAAAATCTATGAGCATTTGTGCTTAGCTTCTGTTTTTATTTTTGCTGAGCCCTCTGTTAAGTCATCCAGTTAAAGAATGACTTTGATATTTTTATCTTTGTTTACATGATGTGAATTCTCAACAGTAATAAGAAAAATGCTTTGCAGGAAGTGGCCACAGTTTCTGTGATTTATTTCCTTCTTCTTCCACTGACTAATTTGAATTTCCACTACTGAATCTCTTAAGCATGCAGCCAAAATATATGACTACCACCAAAATAGTAAACCACCATGCCAGTCTGTATATACATTCGTAATATAAACTGTATTTGATATACTAAAGATAATTAAATGCAATGTACAAATTTAAGCAGCAATGAAAACTAAGAATGCAAAGATGCAGACTATATTCTTTGCTGCATTGTGCTAAGTGCTAACCATTTCTTTACTTGAATTTGGCATAGCACACAACATGCTGCGTATTGTACTTAGAAGAATGTATTTTTTGCTTATTTAATGAGTCAACCAATGTAGGGTATTGATCCATAAATACTTTTTCATACACAGCTCAGGATTACAGAGAAGAAACAGAGCAAACATTATTATACCCAGTTAGGCATTTAAATAACTTTCAGCAATTAAGATGAGTTATTCTAGGGAATCAAACACCTGATAATAGATCTGAAACCTGAACAATTGATGAGGTGCAACTTATTGTATGACCCTGTTGCAGAGCACTGACATGATTAACAAATCGTGAGCACCAGTATTATAGTCATGTTTGATGTTGAGCTTAAATTCATATAAGCAAAAAGAAGGAGAAATAGGTAGTATCTCATAGAATAAACTCTTTCCCTCTCATGCTTGTATGATATTAGAGTGAGTATACATTGCAGTCTTGTTAATTCACAAAAATTCTTATTTGAGTGGATAAACTCTTTCCCTCTCATGCTTGTATGATCTTAGAGTGAGTATACATTGCAGTCTTGTTAATTCACAAAAATTCTTATTTTAATGTCTTTTGCACTGTTTTGGGGGGATGGTGTCTGAGGTCACCTGATAAGTGGTTCCTTCCCTCAGTGTGCATGGTCATTTCTGGTGATTTGGTTATGAATTATTGTAATCAGTGTGTTCTTTCAATAGTTGGGTTGCAGTGCAGTTTCCCCTGACTCTCTCTTCTATGAAATCTCACTTGTAACCATATACTAAGAGTGGTACCATATATTTTCAGAATACATTTAAATCTATGTTTTAGCTTGAAAATACATGTCTACATATTTTGGGAAATATTCAGATTAAGAAATGACTTGCACTGCTTCCTTATACCCATTAGACATTTACTGCATCACAAGGTACGTAATCACAGCAAGGAAAGTCTGATTAAATGCCTACATGCTCTAAATACAGCTGGTTTTAAGCAATCTAACTTTCTTAACACCCACTTTCTCCATGGATGCTTTGACATACACTAGGGCTGTAATACTAACAGTGACTAATCTTTCATGAGCTGAGGAACCTCAAATAAAACTTTTAAAGACATATAATTAGTCACAGCCCAATGTTTAGTGCTTAGAGATTCTGTGTGCTCTTCTTCTTTCATGCGATGCAAAGCAGCTGTTAAGGAATTTGTCATATTTTTCATTAAAGATTTCTTACAGTTCATATTTCTTAATCTTTTGCCTACTCTCTACCTGGAGCCATAATTTTCAATTATGACATTATATATTGTTTCTATCAGAGTAACAGGCATGTCACATTCACTGCAATGCAACTTCAGGTTTCTGCAGTCAAAAGGAAAAAGACATTTATTTGTACTAAACTAAGAGAATGGAGAGTTGGGGTAGGTGCGAATATGGGACCTGATCAGTTGGGGCAGGAGAGAGGGGGTATCATGTATCTGGCCACCTTGTTGGTGTTCAAGTAACAGAGTGGACATTTTTTCTTTTTTGTTCTTCACTTGAAAAGCTGGGGGGGTACAGAATGGGTACTATCTACATGAAACCAGCCAATTCACATCCTGCAGTTTTGTAGAAGTACTGTTTCTTCTGTTTGCTTGCTCTTCACTTGAAGAGTTGAGGGACTGGGGTGCTAGTTTGTGGTACCAGCGAAGGGCAATGGTTGAGCCAGCTTTTCTCCTGTCCCTAGGCTGGGAGTGGTTTTGTTATAACTCGGCTTCTGATCATAACCTGCTCACTCAGTGCTTGAGACATGGATGTCAAGAAATCTACCTTGATAATGGAGCAAAGTGTCTCCTGAGTAGTGAATTCCTTCACACCCATCTCAAGACAACATAACAAGCAGTTATAATCAGAAATACTATCAAAATTCTTTGTAGTGCATGGAGCTTCAACTGGTCTAATGCACCACTGCTTGCAGAAATAAGTGTTTTCACTGTTTCTCAGCTTTCAAATTCCTTGAAACTCTCTTTGCTGCCACACAAACAGTGCCAGACGCTAATGTGCTTCTGTACCTGTTTCACTTTTTCACCCTCGTTTTTTTCCAGCTCCTAGCTGCTGTCTGCTTGCTAGTACAAAATGATTCTTGGATTTCAAACATGTGAAACACTGTTTCTACAAATTTGAAAGCTGTCTAAGCTCTAGTGCAAAACTGGAGCTCGACAGCTGTTGCAGGCCTTTCACAAAAACTTCTTGTTAGCAACTTTTCTGATGTCAGAAAAGTGCTTAACAAGGATGTCTTTCCCCTGATTTTGGAACATAAATTCTGTAATTCATGCGCTACAAGACAATTAAGATCTAGAAACTACATTTTATCTTAGAATGGAGAAAGAAGAGAAGAGAACAGTAGTTATCTCCAAATCTCTCAACCATCCCGAATAACTCATTTTTTTCTGAGTTTTGGGGTCCCAATAATGGGGTGCCATGATTCCCGAGTGGCACCCCATTATTTCCAATTTTTCAATCTATTTTTTAGATGTTCGCACTTTCAGAGCTGATGTCATGATGTGCACGATGACGTCAGCTCCATCAGCATGCTGTGCATCTGTTTGAATACTGGGAGGACTGCCGTTCAGGGTAGGAATACAGGATTTCTAAGCCGCACATCTGTCACAGGAGGATTTACTTTTTAAGCCAAGTAGTATGGTACTGTTACTGAATGACTGCACTAGGACTGCCGTTCGGGCAGACCACAGGATTTTTTCAACTGCAGAGCTGAACGAATGCACTAGGACTGCAGGATTCCTTTCGGGCAGAACACAGGATTTCTTCAACTGCAGGAGGATTTCTTTACTTTTTAAGCCATGCAAAGCTGAACCAGACAGAAGGTACCATCTCCGGAATTTTGTCTTGAGCCATGGAGTTTTAAAGTCAGTAAACAGTAAATGCACTTTTAGAGAGAGAGAGAGAGAAAGAGAGAGAGGGAGTGTGTGTACGTGTGTGTGTGTGTGTGTGTGTGTGTGTGTGTGTGTGTGTGTGTGTGTGTGTGTGTGTGTGTGATTGTGTGTGTGTATGATTTCAGAAACATTGAAAAAATTTGTATGAATGAATAAAACATGTCACCCATTATTTAGCTGGCCTGTATGGTATGGTCATAGACAAAAATGGTCAAAGTAAGAAAGTTCTAACTAACTTTTTATGTAAATTATGCAGTATGACAGGAATGTTGCATATTTCTGGAACCTGTAGAGTTTGCACATTTAATCTTTGTCACATATGGTCAGATGGCCACTGGAATATATACAGAGGATTATGACTGGGTCCGTGGTGATAGATTGCAAGTTTTCAAAAAATGGATGTCATGAAATTGGAAAGCTTTTGAGGTGAATTTCTTAACTCCATTTTGGTATCACTTGAGTCTTGAGCTAATATTATGATCAATGGCAAATTATGATTTGTAGTACTTGTTACTTTCAGTTAAATTAGAACTTTGTGAGTTTTAGTGCTTTTTGATGCCGGCTTATTTTCTTTACAATATTTGTATTTTCAGGTGCCGCATTGGCTGAATTCTCATGCTGGAACAAATTTATTGATTGTACATAGACACAGAGTTCATTTTGAAAGCAGTACTATGTATTTGTTCCACATAACAGTTTTAAGGAAAAGATTGTTATGCTGTTTATTGTGCTGTTTGGATAGGAAACTGGTAAGATACACTGATGAACTGTACACTCTGTTATGTACATTGTTTCACCCGTACTTGCCACTAATCTGTTTTTTGTATTGTTTCTAGTTTGTTGTCATTTTTGTAGGATCATGATCACTTTTGATCTTTGTTACTTGTTCATACACATGAATCTGACAATGCCAAGTCTGCTATTTGCAGTTCTTTTTTTTTTTTACATAAAAACCTGTAAATTACAAGTTTTTATTCAATCATTTCTTTTTTTACTATAATAGCAGTGCTGTTTGTTGTACACAACTGTTAAATATGCCCAGGTATACAGCATTTCAATTCTATAGGGCTGCTGCATAGTTATAAATTCTATTTACAACTAGGTATGCAATTTTGGCTGCAAAACTTACTGATGCATACCAGATATTAAATAATTGTTCTTGACAATAGATGAGTGTATATCTGTGGCAAAAATATGTAACGTTAGTGAGTATTTTATGGCAATTCTCTTGTCTCTTCTGTCCTGCATATTTCAGTAATGAGAGCATTATAAACATTATAAGGGAAGCATCAACTCTCAAATGTTTCAAATTTTGCAGACGGTCTTGTCTAATAAAGTTTTTGATTTTCTGGTAATTTACTGAGGCTTAGCATTTCATACTTTTTATTGTTCAGCAAATGCATTTGACGCAGAATCCATTGTTATGTTAGCGTTCTGAGTGAATGAGAGTAATATTTAAAACTGTCCTTGATTTAGGACCTTTGTCCCTCATTATGTTTGGCTTTGTGCCTGATTTTTCAACAAAGCAACTGAGAGCAGTAGTGCTGCTCAACAAACTATGTTATGCAGTCTGTTGCATTCCAAGATCTCTGTGCTCATAGTTTACCAAATGAGTCATGCAGGTGTGGAAGAGTAACACCTAGGCAGTAGTAGTCCAGTTCTGGCTCTGCTGTACCTCTTCACTGACAAGAAGATGAAAATTGTGTGCGTTTCGTGCAGTCAGGTATATCACAGCCAAAGGCACTGAACTGTATGTCTGAATGCTGAGCACACTGTGAATCACATCACGCTTTCTGCACATGGTAAGATGGTGTGAAGCAAAATGTACTTATAATAACCGTTACCTAATAACTATAACTAATAGCCATAACTAGCTCTGGTAGAAGCATTTATGTACTATTAAGGATAGAGATGTGACACTACTAACATGGTTTGAATGTTTACTTTTTGAACTGTGAAGTTATCCCTAACTGAGGCATTTAACCCATTTTCTAAAATAGTATTACTGAGATCTTGATTTATGTTTTACTTTATCCATTTTTCTGTGAAATGCTTTTGTGCATTCAGCCACATAATCTGACAGCCTGCATATAATTATTTGCCCATCGATATGACCTAATGTGTAAGACCAAGCCCAGTTAGCAATTGCAACTTTCCAAAGGGAAGCTCCTTGACCTGCCTAGCAAATTGTAGCACTTTATTCAGTTTTTATACCTACTCCAGTGACCAAATTGTACCCTCCTTCATACACATTTCCATAGTCAGAAATGATAAGCATGTGATAAGACTATCTTGTCATCACTAGGAAAACTCCAAGCTCACTAAAAACTTTCTAAAACGCCTGACCTAACTACTGCATTATAACAAGTGTGCTGTATTATACAAGGAATATAATTTACTAAAGTCAGGAAATTGTATCAAAGAACACATGTATGTTTCTTCTTTCATGTGCAAGGGGCCTATGATTTGAAAACAGCCAAAGGTAATCTTTATCCACCCTGGCCAGATGCATTTTCTTCGGATGTGGTGTGGGTTTCAATGCTGTTTCAATGAATGTGAGTTTCAAGGGCAGAGAAGTTTTAATGCTAAGTCTGTTTTCATTGTGAGACAGTATTGCTTTGTTTAGAAGATGTCTATTAATGTTTGTGCATTGTAGTATAAAATGTAAAATAAAATCCAAATAATCATTGTAGAAGTAAAGCAGAATGCACATTAGTGTTTATGGTTAATGGGGCAAAATAGCCAGGTAATGGGACATTGGAATGGCTGCAGGGGGACTCTGGTGCCATATTTTGGTTGTCTGTTCTTGAGTCTGCATTTGAAAGTTGGCACCCCACAATTCCATTGGAGTGGGTGGGGTTACATAATTATGTACGCAAATTTTATGTTAGTCGGCATGCAGATTTGTACCTATTTTTCATGGGCCTTTGTCCAGATTTTTGATGTTTCCAGGTTGAGAGGTATGGTTATCTCCCAAACTTGAAAGTCTGGCTCTGGGATTTATGGTCAAGAAAAGAAGCTCTCTTATAAAGTTATTATCTTTAGACATACTTCAGCAGGAAATGATTTGTTTGTTTTAATTGGCATTTTCATTGGAGTTCCAATTGCAAAAGTATTAAGAAATTTAACTTTCAACATGTTGTTTGAAAGTTGTGCTTACTGGCTGTTTACCAGGATCTGCCTTGCTCTGCTTAAATGCCCACACCAGCACAACTTCCATTATAATTGTTACCCTAAAGTTAAAATTAAAGAAATGTCTTGAGCTTTCATCAAGATTGAAATAAAGCTCAATAAAGATACTTCTGCTATTTTTCTCTTCTTAAATTAGTTTAGAAGTCCATCATGGGAAGACCCAATGGTGTGAGGTTTAAAGCTGAAACCTAAGATGCTAACAAGAGATAGAAAGAGAGAGAGAGGGATAGAGCGTGTTTTGTTATGGCAGAGAAAGAGAGAACAGTAAAACATTTTTCTTTCATTTGCACTTTTTGGAAAGTACTTGGCTTTTTCTGTGAGCATAGGAAAAAAAACATTTTATGTAACAGTGTTAAAAATTATTCCAGAGCACCCAGTTTTATAATGCAGTTTATATAACTTTTAAAATATATTGAAACATAGAACAGATGATTCAGATACTTCAGTATTATATATGAAACACATGCATTAAATCACAAGCTTGATAGCCCACAGAAATACTGTGTAACAAGATAACAGAAATTATGCATAGGACGTCCATGTAGAGACAGTTGAACAGGCCTGAGAAGTACAGCAAAAGCAGACCATGAACCAGAATTGCCTCCAAAGTCTATAGTAGCAGGAGATCGGTGGCTTTAAACATTTCATCCAGGCTTATATGTCCTTAACCTTGCGGCAAAGTTAGCAGAAGGCTTTAGGGTGGAGCCTTCACAGGTCCAAGATTTGATTGAACAGCTGGACTTCATTTGTGGAGTTTTGTGGTAACTGACTTGTATCTGTCATTCAGCATTATTTTCTCAGGCTCAGCATTTTTGTTGCCCTCCAATGGGCTAATGTCTAAGATACCCAGAATGTGAAACTTGAAGCCATTGTGTTCAGAGAAGACTATATAGTGTTTTGCCAAAGGAATTGTAAGTCACTTAAGCCTTATCAAAGAGGTTATGTGCAAATTTTGTTTTGAATTTATTGATTGCCTTGACCACATTAAAGACATTGCAGATACTGCACTGGGCTCTATATATCACAAACACAGTACTGAAATCTATTGTCACAAAGTATATCAACAATCCAAACCTGTGGCTGAAGAAATGCAATATATGATAAATACAAGCTTTTATTGTCGATAAGTGCTTTTGTAGTGCTTCACACACCACTTCCTCAGACCTTTACATAAAATATGAACTTGCAAGCCCATCCTATAAAGGTAGGTAACTCATTTAACTCAAATTACTTAATTGGCATCTTGCAATGCTATCTAATTATGCTCATTACAGCTAAAACATCTACTACTTACTGACTTTGATACTACTTGCATATATATTAACTGCTAGTTCATACTAAGCTAATGAGTTAATTCATAAAAATACATAAAAATACATGATATATATTAACTTGAATAGCGTACATATAAATACTAGCCAAAAGCCTTGAATAATCATTAAAATTTATAGACAAAAATAGCCAAAAACAATTTATTATACTATTTGTTGGGAGGATGGCCTAATGGTTAAGGTGTTTGCCTTGCAAACACAAAGTACAGGGTTTGAGTCTCACAAGGGATAATTGGCTAGGCTTACAATGGCTCACAAGGGCAGCTAACCTATGAACCTATTTGGCCAAAGGTCTGTTTCTAAGTATTGGTTTTAGGGGAATTCTATCATTATGGCCTGAGCCTCTGTCAGCTCTTAGCCTAGTAATCCAGCGTGTCTCTGCTGCTTCTGTATTATTAGTGGTGTCTCCCCCTTTCTCATTTTCCTCTATCTTTTCTATTCCTTGGAACCTAAATGCATGTCCTGAGTCTGTATTCTTAACATGCCTCGCTAAAGCATTTGTAAGGTTCTGATTTCTAATTTGTAGAAGATGTTCACATATCCTAAATCTGAGTTCCCTCTTAGGTTTAACTACATAAAAATTCAAGCAGATGTCACATACAGCTATCTACACAATAATTTTAGTGTATCAAGTAGCCTGTATGTTAAATGTAAATATTCTGCCGGTATCAGGATGTGAAAAAGTGTTGCTAGTTTCTATAAATTTACATTGGTTGCATTTTCTGCATGGTGTAGTTCCTTTTATTGATGTTGCTCCTCCTTCCTTTTCTACCTTACCATCTCTAGGATAGCATAGGTGTCTTTTTAGAGATTTCTTATTCTTAAAAGAGAAGCTAGGGTCTTCTCCTACTATCTCCTTTATCTTAGCATCATGCGTTAAAGTGGGCCAATGTTTCTTAATTATTCCTGTCACAATGGACATGTTACTGGAATATCGTGTGGGAACTCTTACTACCTTTATTTTTCCTTGTCGACTAACTACATCATCTTCCACCCTTCTTGCAAAATATGGTTTACCAACGGTGTCGCTTAATTTGACACCTTCTCCTACCAAAACATCACATTCTTTTCCATAGCCTCTCTCTCTAAATCTTTGCTTGTGGTCTACCACTTCTTGCTCAAAATCTTCTTCATTCGCTGTTAGTCTAGACACTCTCAATGTCTGCTTTTTAACTACATTCTTGAAAATGTGTCCGGGGTGCATACTTCTTCTATGTAAAATTGTGTTTCTTTAACAATCCTTTCTATATAGTTTACTAGTAATCTCCACCTCTTCTGTTTTGATAAGTTTGACATCAAGAAAATTAATTTCTTTATCCGACACTTTTGTTTCAAAGCTCAGAAAACTAGTATTAATATTTGCTTCATAAAAGAACCTCTCTAATTATTCTTGATTCCCATCCCACAGCAGGAACAAGTCATCCACAAATCGTTTATAAAATATTATTGGTCCCCACTGCTCATTTTTCACTCATTTATTCTCCCATGATGCCATCACTAAATTGGCGTAACTATTTGCTCTAGGAGTGCCCATTGTTACGCCATCTTTTTGTAAGTATAGTGTGTGTTCAAACATCAATACATTATTAATAAGTATCTGCTCCATTAGAAGACATATCAACTCTATTTTACTCTGATCATAAGAGCCTTCCATAATTAAATATTCTCTCAACATATCTATTACTAAATTGTTGGATATGGACATGAATAAAGAACGAACATCCATTGTTACCAATTTAACATCGCTCAAACCTTTGTCGTATGTTTGGAAAAAATCATACAATTCATTCAAAATTTGTTTCGCATCCCTTAAGATGGATCTATTCTTATCTACTAGGGGTCTCAATGTTTTTTCTATGTATATAGATATGGGTTTTGTTATCCAATTTCTTCCTGACACTATTGGCCTCAATGGGGGATTTTCAGGGTCTTTATGTATTTTAGGGATAACTTGGATAACAGGGATGAGGGGGTTCTTCACTAAAATAATTATATAAATCAGGGGTTATCCATTTATCTAAAGACATTCATATAACAAATTATCCAATCTTTTAATAAGACTTTCATTTTGTTTTTTTAGTCATTATCTTATAGTCAGTTTGGTCACTTAACATTTCCTTCATTTTTGTATTATAATCACATTTGTCCATGACCACTACTGGTCCCCCTTTATCTGCAGGTGTAATTATTATATTATGATCATTTTTTAAACTGTATAAAGCTTCATATTCATCTTTAGACATATTCCTAAAAAAGCTTTTGTTCTTATCACTATCAAGTTGTTCAAACAGTTCCTTTTCACATAAACCACTGAACACATCAACTACAGGATGTCCAACTGGAACAAAAGTACTAGGCCTCTTAAACACGTCCCTTTCACCATTTTCATTTTCCCCAAACATCAATTTCTGTAATACATTTTGTGTAAACATTGTTAAGTCCAAAATGCTGTCAGTTACCTCAGTGGTTTGCGCTGGTATGAATGAGAGGCCTCCGCTCAGAACTTTTAGTTCATTGTCCAATAATGTTTTAATAGAAATATTCCATACTAACGGTTCTACATCTTGTCATTTTGCCATCCTTTCTTGTACAGCCTTTTGCTCGATAAACCTTATTGGCCCTTGCGTTTGAAGTCTCCTCTGCTCCGTGACCTCCCACTGGGTAGATGGTGTTGTGCTGGCATTATTCTTGTATGGAATATGTGAAAAACCTGTTCTTCTTGTACTGTTTTCACTTCTGGTATTTCCTTGTGTGACTCCAACTGTAGTTTCTGTAACTCATCGCTGTTCTTGATTCCTGTAGTTACATTTCCTACAATTGTAGGTGTATGTGAAGTTATACCTTCTACCGATGTTTCATTGAGTAAATCTGCTTGGTTGACCTTTGATCTAGCTCCTGTGTATTCCTGTGCACTCAAATTACGCGATGTTATAGGGGGTTCTCTCTCCCAGTTGTTTGCTGTTTTTAAGGTAGTATCACCATTTCTTTGTGATTCTGAATTCGTACGTGGCCATACAAAAATATGGTCTGCCTTAAAGTCCCTTCTGTCTGACTGTAGTTGAGAGAATTTCTGTTTGTATAGCCTTTTCTCATACATAGAAAATGACTCAACCACATTCATTATTTTCTCTTCGATCAGCTCTGCTGGATATTTATCATATAACTGCTCTTGCAAAGTCAGTATGTTCTCTCTACTGATAGTTAAATCTTTTTGCATGTATTCTATTATAAGCCACATATAATTGAAGCTAAGTTCGATATTAAGCTGTTGCCATATTGATAACATTTCTGGTAGTCTATTTCCTTGTACAGGCATTTTAGTAATCCTTAGACCACGTGGTATGACTTGATATTTTTGACAAGCTTCTAAGTGAAATCTTTCTGCTTGCAGTCTTTTGTTTTTATATAATTCATCTTCTATCTTGTGTATTTCTCTCATTAATATGAGGAAATCTATATCTTTGTATTTATTCTGGTGTTCATCTGTTAGTTGTTCAGCGGCTAATAAGGGGTTATTTGTACTGTTCATACAGCTTATCAAATTTTTTCTAATAATACTTTGTTGCTCACCTTGATTGTTCGGAACATATTCCAGTTCAATGACATCACTTGTGCTAGTTGTACTGCAATTCCTTATACCTTCAGCCATTTGGTACCAACCACAGTCTACAAATTAAAACAAGCAAAGCTTTTTAAGGTTAAGGTTGGAATTAATGGGTTGTAAGATATTCCAAAAATGAAAAATATTGTCACAAAGTATATCAACAATCCAAACCTGTCAATCTAAACTAGAGCGAGTCAGAAGGGAATTTAAGGCAGACCATATTTTTGTATGGCCACGTACCAATTCCGAATCACAAAGAAACGGTGATACTACCTTCAAAACATCAAACAACTGGGAGAGAGAACGCCCTATAACATTGCGTAATTTGAGTGCACAGGAATTTGCAGGAGCTAGACAGAAGGTCAGCCAAACAGATTTACTCAATGAAACATCGGTAGAAGCTACAACTTCACATACACCTACAATTGTAGGAAATGTAACTACAGAAATCAAGAACAGTGATGAGTTACAGAAACTACAGCTGAAGTCACACAAGGAAATACCAGAAGTGAAAAGAGTACAAGAAGAAGAGGTTTTTCAGAAATTCCCTACAAGATTAATGCCAGCACAACACCATCTACCCAGAGGGAGGTCACAGAGCAGAGGAGTCTTCAAACGCAAGGGCCAACAAGGTTTATTGAATGAAAGGATGTACAAGAAAGGATGGCAAAACGACAAGATGTAAAATCTTATTAATTAGTATGGAATATTTCTACTAAAACATTATCGGGCAATGAACTAAAAGTTCTGAACAGAGGCCTCTTATTCATACTAGCGCAGACCACTGAGGTAACTGACAGCATTTTGAACTTAACAATGTTTACACTAAATATATTACTGAAATTGATGTTTGGGGAAAATGAAAATGGTGAAAGGGATGTGTTTAAGAGGCCTAGTACTTTTATTCCATTTGGACATCCTATAGTTAATGT
This sequence comes from Protopterus annectens, assembly GCF_019279795.1. Classification (NCBI taxonomy): domain Eukaryota; kingdom Metazoa; phylum Chordata; order Ceratodontiformes; family Protopteridae; genus Protopterus; species Protopterus annectens. Next base: position 1,403,841,949 of record NC_056744.1, read on the forward strand.
ATTCAGTGGTTTATGTGAAAAGGAACTATTTGAACAACTTGATAGTGATAAGAACAAAAGCTTTTTTAGGAATATGTCTAAAGATGAATATGAAGCTTTATACAGTTTAAAAAATGATCATAATATAATAATTACACCAGCAGATAAAGGGGGACCAGTAGTGGTCATGGACAAAAGTGATTATAATACGAAAATGAAGGAAATGTGACCAAACTGTCTATAAGATAATGACTAAAAAACAAAAGGAAAGTCTTATTAAAAGATTGGATAATTTGTTATATGAATGTCTTTTAGATAAATGGATAACCCCTGGTTACTATAATTAATTTTTAGTGAAGAACCCCCTCATCACTGTTATCCAAGGTATCCCTGAAATACATACAGACCCTGAAAATCCCCCATTGAGGCCAATAGTGTCAGGAAGAAATTGGATAACAGAACCCATATCTATATACATAGAAAAAGCATTGAGACCCCTAGTAGATAAGAATAGAACCATCTTAAGGGATACGAAACAAGTTTTGAATGAATTGTATGATTTTTTCCAAACATATGACAAAGGTTTGAGCAATGTTAAATTGGTAACTTTCATTTTAACTGGATAATTAGTCTGAGCAGTTTTTAAGACTAAATCCTTATCTTGACTTGAGAAAACGTTTATGATCACTGACCTTGGTGAAGGTGTTTTTTTTTTTTTTTTTAAAGATGAGTTAGAAAATTATCTATGTGCCTTTTTGATGCCAAAGGAAAAAGCTTCAGGCAGGTTCAAAGTTTTAGACAGCCAGGTATTACAGAATTGAATCATAATGTTTCCATCTTCTTTTTCAGGAATCCTGTAAATCCTGATGTTATTCCTTCTAGATCTGTCCTCTAACTCTTCTATATTTATCCCAGAGTAAGTTGTTTTGTTTCAGAAGTTCAGTGCTATTTTCATTTTCAAGTAATCTTCCTTCAAAATCAGACATTACCTTGTCTATACTTGAGATTTGTGATGATTGTTTAAGAGATACACTAAGCACTTCAGTTTTTTATATTCCTCTTTAAAATTGTATATTTTGCTTTCTAATTTATCTATCTTTATAGATAACTCACTGATGGTACTTAGTATAGACTGTATGTCTTTTCTCATAGTACTGTCCTGTACACTGAACTTAGAGTGGCCCATTCTGAGACAATTAGTTATTTCCGGTTTTCTTGACAGGAAAATGCAAGTAAAAGAGTTTCAAACTTGTTATTTTTTTAGTAAATTTTCAGCAGCTGTTCAACTATAAATCCATCAAGTTTTGAAATGTTCTATGTGAGCTTTTTTTAGTAAACATCCTGTCGCAGATGTTAAAATAAAGCAGAGCTGAAAAACAGTGCTATTAACTGATCACCCTCTTGGTCATGCCCCCCATTCATTTGTTTTTTGGGCAGCAAGGAGAGCAGTAATAAGACCCAGAGGAAGCATGATGGGTCTATCAAAGGGCAAGGGGAATTATTTGTGGCAGGGATTTAGAGGTTTATGGTGACAGCAATTTTCAGATAAGTTTGATTTGATTCAGGCAATGTTGGGAGTTCTCCATATCTTAGTCATTCACTTAGGTGACAATGATTTGGGCTGTGTCCATAAAAGGAGGTTGTCAGCATGGATTGTTGGTGACCTAAGGATGTTACAACAGAAATGCCCACAAATGTTGATAGCGTGGCAAAAGATTGTACCAAGATTAGTTTGGAAGCAAGCTGATATATTTGTGGGTCTGGAAAGGGATAGGCAACTTTTCAGTCATAGATTGACCAGAACATTAGGTTATTTAGGTTTGCTTGTTTGTGATTAATCCTGGGGATTTTGATGACAGGGACACAATTTGGTACTAGAAAGATGGGGTACATTTCAGTGAGTTAGGATTGGAGTTGTCTAACATGCAGGTTGCCTTATTTCTACAGGATTTGGTTAAAAGGTTGTGTGGGGGCAGAGTACGAGAGGTTCAGCTTAAGGTGTGTATGGACAAATATAGTTGTGTGAAAGGGGTGTTTTGGGGTAGAGGTAGAGGGAGAGGAAAATGTTTAAGTGACGACAGGAGTTTCGAAAGGTAAAATAGGATAAGTGGGGTAAGAAGAGGTTAAGCTGTGGGGAAAGAACTGATGAGAGGGAAGACAAGCCAGAAAATCTAAAGGCATTACTGCTCAATGCTAGGAGTCTAAACAAAAAACTCCACTGCCTAGAACCTTTCTTTACCCTAGAAAATGCTGATGTCTGTGCAGTCACTGAGACATAGTTTAAAGCCATGGAGAGCACACCAACAGTGTTAGGTTATAATGCTTTCCACACATTTAGGCCAGCTATTTCACAGGCAAGAACTAAAGGTGGAGATGCCTCTATTTACATCAGAGATAAATATACTTCAAGTCTGGTCAAACAGGACAATGCACTTGAGCTGCTCCATGTTCAAATCACCATAGGCAAAATCCAATACCACTTCCTTGCAAGCTATAGGTCCCCCTCTGTGTCCCAGGAAACCCATACCATGTAGTTAAACGTATTAGAAACAATAACCATCCAACCCAAAACCATACTCATGGGTGACTTTAATTACCCCACTATTAACTGGGAAACCCATATGACAGAGGAAATCCTATATGACACCAAACATACATGTACAGAGATTCCTGGAATTTGTAAACACAAACTCTCTGGACCAGATAGTGAATACACCAATCAGGGGTACAACCACACTGGATCTGGTCCTCATTAATATGGGAGAGTGCTGCACACCCCTTACTGTAATGCCTTCACTGGTAAAGTCATACCACAAAATGGTCTCATTTGAAGTAAAAATAAAACTTGGACCCTCAGCTAAACCTGGAATATTTCAGGAACTATTCTAAGGCTAACCTCCTGCTATTAATTGAGAGCCTGGCAAAATTTCAAGGCCCCCAAAACCCTGAGTACACTGCTGCCTATGCAGAACTGTTCAGAGAAGCCCTGTACAGCCAAGTTAACAGTTGCATAGAGGCAGCTGTACCCAGCAGGAAGAAGTACAGAACTAACTCAAAAAACAAGCCACCCTGGTGGAATCACAAAATCAATAGGCTGTATAACAGGAGGAAGAAAATCGTAGCAAAAATTAGGAGGTGCAGTACCCAGTAGGATAAAAGTACTCTCATCAAACTAAATAAACAACTCACAGGACAAATAAAGTCTACTAAAGTCAAATCTGAGGTAAGTTTGGCCTCACAGGCCAAGGAAAAAAAAAGCATTCTTTAGCTCTATCCACAACCTCAAAGGCAATACACAATTGTGTGTAGAGGTCATTGTAAATGGAGCCACCTATACTGAGCCAGAAGACATAGCAAACCTCCTGCCTGATAAATTAATCTCCAACTTTCCCCCTCTCTTCCGCTCAACATTCCCTCAGCAAATATCATCAAATATAACTCCCCTACTATCACCAGAGAACAGGTCCTTAATGCTCTCTCTAAGAGCAAGAATACTGCATCAATGGGCCCAGACATTATCCCAGGTTGCCTTCTAAATAGCATGAAACATGACCTATCAGGGCCTGTGTAATTGCTATTTAACTGTAGCCTTCAAAAAGGTTTTGTGCCTCTGGACAAAGGTGGACCATCTATGAACCCTAGAAGCTAAAGACCCATAAGTCTCACTAGTCTTGTATGTAAAGCCATGGCAAGAATTATCAGGGAGATGATCAATAGAGATATAGTAAACCTCCAGATACTAAACTTAACCCAGTTTAGTTTTGTCAAGCGTAGATCTCCTCCTAAAACTCCTCCAAAAACTTAAACCTACCACCCTTGCTGCTGACAACTTACCTGCCAACTTCTTAAAAATAGCAGCTGAATCCGTATCTTACTCTGTTTCCATCCTAATCAACCACTCCAGAAAGGAAGCATATATCCCCCAACTATGGAAAGTATCATATATTATTCCTCTTCATAAAGGTGGGAACTCTTACGACTTTTCTAACTACTGTCCAATAGCCATCCTATCCCCCTTATCCAAAGTACGCGAGAAATGTATTCACTCCCAAGTTATGCAGTTCCTGAACTCACACAATCTCCTCTCCTCCACACAACACAACTTCCAGCAACACCACAGCACATCAACCGCTCTCCTCTCTTTTACTAATATGGTTAACCAACACAGGAACAACAATAACTTTGTATCTGCAATATACTTAGACCTATCCAAAAGCATCTGACATGGTCTCACATACCATACTACTAGATTCCATGACCTTGCTATCAACTGATCCTTCAACTATTGCCTGGTTGAAATGCTATCCGTCAGATAGACAGCAATCTGTGCAATGGCAAGGAGTATTGTCTCCCTTACTTCCAACTACTATAGGCATACCACAAGGCTCAGTATTAGGCCCACTTCTCTTCTCTATATTTACTAACAATCTTCATACCTCCACCCAGCATTCTATACTTATACAATATGCAGATGATTCAACTCTTATCTGCTCTGCACCATCACTTACCACTTTACAACAACTTACTCAGGAATCCTTTACCTCTGTGGAAAGTTGGATTACCTAGATCCAACTTATTCTAAACCCCAACAAGACTAAATTACTACTATTCACTCCCAACAAAACTATATCCACCCCTCTACCTTTACAGTCACTTCCGAAAATGGTACTAGCATCTCTCCCTCTGACCACACCAAACTCCTTGGTGTAGAAATTGACAAAATACTACTGTTTGATGTCCATATTTCACAAACTATTAAAAAGATCCATAAAAAATGGGAACACTATATAGGCACAAGAAGTTCCTCTATGATCAGGCACGAATTACCCTAGCCCAAACTCATCTACTGTCCATTCTAAGGTATGCCGCACCAATCCTTATTCAGATCAAAAAACTGGATCTTGACAGACTCTAGTCATGTTATAATAAAATTGGCAGGTTTTCAAAAACAACTCCACCTTCAGAACCCATCACTGTCACGCTCTAAGGAAACTTCAATGGCTAGAACCTCCCCAACTACTCAGTTATCAACAACTAATAATTGCCCACAATACTGTAAAATATCCTGATAAAAACCCAGCACTAAGCCAACTTCTCACAGAGTACATATCAAATCATCCTCTTCGCTCTTCTGGCAAATGACTTCTCTGTATCTCTAGGGCTAACAACTCTGAAAGGAAAGCATTATTCTCTCATAAAATAACTAAATGCTGAAATAACCTTCCCCTACTCTGACTTCTGCCACTACAACTACACAGTTTAAAAACTCACTTAAAGCACACCTGATGAATGCATGGCTATGTCCATGCATTACATAACACTCTATTCATCCACTACAAACTTCTACCTATACTATTATACTTACTGCTAATCTGCTATAGTTTCAGGAATGCTTACCGCTGAATTTCAACTTTTTATATTTCTCTATGCTTAACCATGTTATTTTGATTCTGCATTAATGTTCTTTTATTGTCACATATATGGTGTATTTACTATCGTGTTTAACTATGTATATATCTTGTAGTTAGCATTATGTGTTTAACTATGTCTACTTATTATGGAGCTTTTCTCCCCGGGCCTGCACTGTAAATGGATATGTGTCCAATTGGATTATCCTGGTAAGCAAATGTAAAATAAAAATAAATCAAAAATCATACTTACTAAACCTGGTGGACTTCTTTGAAAAGGTCACCAAAGCAATGGGTGAGAGAAATTTTGTTCACACTGCCTACCTTGACCTGGCCAAGGCATTCGACACAATACCCCACTTGGGCATTGTTGATAAACTCAAGAGATTAGGTACAAACCCGTGTGTCACTCAATGGATAGCCAATTGGCTCACAGACAGGACCCATGAAGTTAGAATTGGGGAGCCCACCTCTACAAAGAGGTCAGTCACAAGTGGAGTCCCTTTGGGATCAGTCCTTTGACCGCTCCTTTTTGGCATTTACTTCTCAGAAGTCAAGGCCACTGTCAGTGGTCTCTGCCTAACTAGATTTGCAGAACTGCAAATTAGGAGCTGTCATTGAATCGCACACTGACACAAATGTTCTCCAGGAGGGGCTGACACAGACAAACAACTGGTGTCAGAGCCATGGACTAAAACAAAATGCCAGGAAATGCATAACAGTATCCTTTGGGAAGTCATCCATCCCTGGCAACAATCATATTGACAACATGCCCCTTAGAATTGACCCAGCAGTCAGAAACTTAGGAACACACATAGATAGTAATCTAGCCTTTGACCATCATGTGTCTACAGTGGTGAGGAAATCATTTTATATTGCACTACTTATAAACAAAGGTATGGCATGTAAGTCCAAGGAAGATTTTGTTCCACTGTATTCAGCATTCATCAGACCTATCATTGAGTATAATACCCCCTTTGGTATGTACCTAACCAGGCATAACTAACAACTGTAACATCCACAGAGGTTCCTCACTAAAAGAATACAGGGCATACATAAAATGCCCTATACACCCTGCCTCAAGGCCCTATCCCTGTATTCTGTTTCCTACAGGCTTTTGAAGGGAGATCTCTGCCTGGCATACAGGGCATTGTCACACCCGACTCTGATGGACCTCCTGGATATCCACAAAGCAAACAGCACCAGAATTACCCTTTCTAAAGACTTAAACCTTGCCTGTTATATAAATAGGTCCTACTGGAGAGATAGGTATGTATCCCAAAGACTACCACATCTATGGAACAGGCTCCCCATCCATTTGAAGCAGATCTCCTCTCTAACCCAGTTCAAGTGCAATCTGGACAATTGAATGGGAAACAGGAGATTCATAACTCGTTTGGCACCTATGTCTCTAATGGACACAGGTAACCTGTAAATGGTTCATCTCCCAAACCCCCTGCTTACATTTATCAAGGGTATCAGAACTTGTCAGAGATTTGGGATGCATTGCTAGGCTTAAAAAGGCCCTTGTGGTCATTAGCCTAGTAATCACCTATGAACCTAGGTAAGGGAGGGCTAAAGTATTTTGGTCTGGGGTTTATTTAATCCCTCCCCTCTTCCCATGCACAATTAGTTAATGTTGTATATGCTAGTGTGATGGAATAAAAGGGATTCAGCTTAAACCCTGCTTCTCTTCCCTCTGTTTTACTTATTATTGAGTTTTGGAAAGGTCATCGGAGAAGTCATTAGTGATATGCTGCCTCATAAGTCTGGTGTGATCAAAAAGTGAGTGGAGGAGTGTAATGCATCTTGTATTCAAGCAAATGAGGGTGAGCAGTTAAGGCTTCATGCAATGTTAAAAGGTTACCATAATGATTTTATTGATGTAATTCAAGTTTTCATTATGTACTGTTCCAGTTATCTATGATATAAGCAACATTCATGTTAATAAGCTGGTTGCAATGGCATATTTGGTGTAATTTGTATGTCTCAATAGATTGCAAATTGGTCAGTGTCTTTAAAAGGAGGTGATCTTCAACAGTTAGGAGAAAAAATGTCAGTATGATAATTTAGAAGGGTGTGCATTTGAAAACCAGTAGAAAAACACTGGGCAGTTTTCAGAGGTGACTGTAATTGAAAGCTTAGTTAAAAATAAGATAATTGAAAACAAATATGATTGCTCCTTAAGAACCATTGTAATAATTGGCTCAGTAAGGAGATTGTGTTATCAAGCAGAGAGAGAGGCAACAACAATGCAGTACCAGACTATGTTACAAATATAAATCATGAAGTGTTGTCAGAGAAATGTAATATAAAAAATCTACAAACAAAATTAATTTCTGAAAAATGAAACTCATTTTGAGATAGTCAGAACTATAATATCTCAGCAAATTGTAACCCCTCACAAAAAACACTTTTTACAGCAGTCATTGTACAAAAACTACTGTCATTTTCCTAAAGTCTGTAGAGATGATTGTTTCTGGCTATGACTGCTTCTTGCCTTTAATGATTAAATCTACAAAATGGCTTGACATATTCTAATAAAACATTCAAGTAGCATACCTATCAAAATACATAACACCAGTAGTTGAAAGTTAATGAAAGAGCTATAGTGTGAATATTAGAAAAAAATAATTTTAAATGTTGTATTCTAAGTCACAAGATAGTGTGAATATTAGAAAAACAATAATTTTAAATGTTGTATTCTAAGTTACAAGATTTAGGCCACAGTGGTTAGCATTGTCACCTCACAGCAAGAGGTTCTCCCGTTTGATTCTCGGCTCGAGAGCCTTCTATGTGGAGTCTGCATGTCCTCCCCACAGTTGAGTGACACTAAACACATGCAGGTAGGTGCATGCATGAATGGGTGTGCCTTCTTTGAAGAATGGGCATCGGGCTGGCAACTCAGCACCATAAAAATCCACTGCCAATCATTAGCGGACCGGAGCTCTGCTGTGACGACCCCTAACAGGGAAAAAATGAAAGACATTTTATTCTAAGTCACAAGATTTGAAAAAAGATTGAAAATCTCACTTTTGTTCAGAACTGTTTTATACCTGATATTTTAATTAACCATATACATTTACATTTTTGATAAAATATTTGTTACATCAGAAGTGATAGCAACATTTCTATTTTAAAATGAATAATTTGGAAATGTTACAGTTTATTAGGTACTAACAGCAATTGTAAACCTAATTTGTTGCTTCCGATAAATGGCCATATCTTTGTATTGTTTTCAGATATTTCTACAAAATGTAAAGCAAATGGTAATTTAACAGCTAGGAATATACCGTTCATTGCAAAGTCTAATTGTATAAAAATGAGGAACTATCAGTATGTCATACATTTGGATGTTAGAATGCTGTTGCTATACTGTTTCTGTGCAGTCTGCTACATCATGTAAATTATATAAAATGCTTCTTTTTGAGAAATAGGTGTTACTCCATTTCTGATCTTATACTGACCAACTAAAACATGATGATATTATTTCAGTTTGGTAGTAATATATTCCATATATATATATATATATATATATATATATATATATATATATATATGCATATATGTATGTCTTGTTTGTTTCTTGTGAAATTAATGGCACATAAGTGAGCTATGTTGACCGACAAGTAATCTTTAACAGTATATGTCCATATGTGTGAAACAGATTATCAGTTAATGAATGGAAGCAAGTTACAAACTGTTGAATATATAATTGATAAATTTAACTTATGCAATGAACTGTGGTTAGATGTTCAAATGTGTAGACTGTCAATAGACATACCAAAATTATTTGGTTTTCTAGTTATTTTGATAAATCAAGAACTCTTTGGGAAAGGATTATTATCCAGAATACAAAAAATAGTCAAAAATACAGTAGAAAATTTCAATGAAAGTTACTGGGATTATTTTAGAATTATAAATAACTTTTATCCAAGTGAAGAAGATAAATAAATGTTGTCATCTTTGAAAAGAACTACATCTTTTACAAAATGGAGATTGTTTACATGGAAATATATATATATATACATATATATATATATATATATATATATATATATATATATATATATATAACATGTATAACTTCACATTGAATAGAATTAAGGTATAAGTAAAAAGTAGAATGCTGGAGATGTAAGACAAATTTCAAAGCAGATTGGCAACATACGTTTTTGATAGTAAAGTCATTAAGCCATTTTGGTATATAATCAATGTTATTTTACAGATTTTATTTAACGATAAATCCATTTGAATTAAATGAATAATTTTATTTAATACACCAATACCAGATTGTGTAAAGAAAGTTCAGTATCCACTTTTATGGAGCATTCTATCAATCATGAGAAAGATAATCACAAACAACTGGAAAAATGAGTTGCCTCCAGCAAGGAAAGAATTCACAAGTATTGCAACTGATGTCTGTCACTTAGAACATCTAGCAATCAACATGAGAACAACTAGAGTCACCACTTATTACAACACCTGGATGAAACTTAAAGAACTGCTAAGCAAGCAATCACAAACTTAATGAAACAAGGACTACTTCAAGAGCATTAAACGCTTTGGCTATATAGCATCTTTGTAAATAGTTGATTTGGTTATGATTTTTTTTTTTAGTTTGTTTGCTTAAATGGTGCATTTCCATATATATATTTAAATGTTATAATAAGCTGATTATTTGTTAAAATTAATCTTTCATGTAATGCCTTTAATAAATAATGCTGGCGCTTTTATCCCTGGCCCTCTGTGAAAATGGTCCCAGTCGGACTTTCCCATTTAACAAATGTAAAATAAAATAAATAAATAAATAAATGAATAAATAAATAAAATTTTCTAGGGAAAAAAAAACATCACAGCAATTAGGGGTGTCAGGTTTACTAACTTAACTTTGATGAAGTGCTGTTTATTATATTAATGATTACCAGACGTCACCTAGCATGAAAACACAGGATGTGTCTTCATAAGAGATAACTGTTGGTCCATGTGCAGTCTATAAGTAGCTCTGAAGCATTTCCTTTCTTTTAAGCAATACCAGCTTATTTATAAAAGCTTGCTTTGTCCATTTCTGGCCTCCTTCATAAAAGGCTTAACATGAATTTAATTATGTTGGCTAGACTTGGCCCCTTACACATATACCATGATAATGCTGTTGAAGGTGGAAGGAACCGAAATCCAGTAAACTTGGAAGATCACAAAGGCACTTGTTGGGATAAAGAAGACACATCCTATTACAGAGAATACGATTAATTTTGATACTGGCTACTTTTAGACAGTGTAGAACTACATATGATGTGTTCTTCAAACAAATGAAATATACACAGCATATCTTAACAGTAATTGCAACAAAGTAACTGACAGCAGTGAGATTAATTGAAGCACAAAGCAGTACTGAAACTTTAGAGCTTTTAGCATTTGATAAAACTGCCCAGACCAACAGCTGTTGGCTCAGGAAAATGACATCTGAACACAAGAGCAAACTCTGCAGGAGGGCTGCAGTCATCTGCACCTAGTCCGGATGTGACAGGTTTTCATTTACCCAGGCAATGTATGCAAATAAAATTGGAACAACCATTTTAATATCACATATTTCATTTCAATTCCTGCTACAAAGACCTTCAGAGGTAAAAATACTTCAAAGACAGTATAGCTACCTTTGAAATAAACAGTTGGCCATTTGCTGTCATGTTTATATTGAATTTAAAGAAAAACCCTAATCCAGTATTTTATTCATAGTCAATTGCTTCATGATAGTAATTTAAAATTAAAAGCAAATTATTTATCTGCATATAACTTGTTACTGCCATTCTGCCATTCAAAATTTATATCTGTGAGTAAAGCCCCTGCAACAGTTTATTATCCAACTTCAAATGAACTGCAAAGCTACTTCTCTTTGATGCACATTTTAAAAAAGCTCCAGTTATCTGTGGGTTTGTAGTGTCCTTCCCATACAATCATAATTATAAACAAAATCTGTGACAGTATAACATCACATCTTCTACAATCATAGGTAAATCTTTCATTTAAAGTAAACTCTTGTGTATTCATTCACTAAATGGGAAAGTGGAAATCCACCCATGGTCTGACACTGATTTCTGTGATGGACAGAAGCAGCCAGTAAATTTTGACCTAACATGCACCCACTTAAAACAACATCTAAGGTAGTATACATTTGAGTTGCATTACTGGACTTATAAAGACTTATTTATTTTTATTTTATTTTACATTTGTTGACCAGGCTAGTCTAACTGGACATATATCCGTTTACAGCAGAGGCCCGGGGAGAAAAGCTCCAGTACAGGTAAAATAACAATGACCCCAGTGGTTGTCAGCCTAGTATACACATGTGAACTCATGAACCTATGAAAAATGTTATCTGCAAAGAGAAACTCCTTTACTAGCCTGATATACATAGCATTTAATAATCATTCTCTTCTCAAATGTAAATGTCATAGTATATACATAAGAACAAAGGTAGAATTTTAAGTCTCTTAAAAGGGCAATCAAAATAGGTGTATTTCCTTCTACCATTTGACTAATGTAATATAATGTAGCAAATATCACATTATTTCCTTTGTGAAGACAAGATACTGATATGTATATCTATAGACAGGTAACTAGATTTCTATATGGTTGCAGGCAAAAATAGTGAATGTTCGCATGAGCCAATATTTTTTATTCTTTTATCATTTGTTTTTTTTTATTTATTTATCATTTGTTGACCGGGAAAGTCCTACTAGGTCCCACAGAGCCTGTTTTCAGCGGAGGCCCGGGGAGAAATGCTCCAGATGCATGTCTTTGGAATTAATCTTATTCTGTAAATAAAATTAAAAACACTCAAATGAGTAAGCATTATTTTCTCTGGAATTTTTGTAGGCAGCCTTTTGTATCATGGTGCAGCAGGGTCAGTGGTTTTGCCCTTAACTTGGAATTGGTATATATAGTTAGCAGGTGATATGGGAGACAGAGCAGGGATTGCCCCTGCAAAAAAAAAATATAAACTTTTAGTGTTTCTTTTTTAATTTCAATCATTTTTAGAATTGATTGTTCTTTCTGTGATCACTCTTATGAGCATTTGATGTTTGCTGAGAAATTGATACATATTTTTATATGTGTGTGTGTGTGTGTGTGTATGTGTATATATATATATATATATATATATATATATATATATATATATATATATATATATATATATATTAATGTTAATGTTTATCCATGGCGTGTTTGCCAAATTGAAACATAGCATTCAATAAACTTTCATCATTTAAGGGCGGTACTCAATATTTGACTTGTTTGTTGGTGTTGCCTGCCTGAACTAATTGCGACTGATTTTCCATTCACCTTTTAAGTAAGATCCCTAAGAATTGTCCACTAAGTGCCATTAAGTTATTTCCACATGGAATTTCATCTAGAAAATACACTAGACATGATTGCAATTATTGCTGTTACACTGGAAGTCTTAAGATCTGTTGCTTTCCTTTGCGGTTCCCATTTGCCGTGAGGGAGATTTCCTAAGAGTTCATTTTACTTCTTCACTTCATGCTTCTGTCTGTTCAGGGGAATCCTGATAGCGAGTGATTGAACTCTTGATTTGCAAGACTGTTGTTTCTCTTTTGCATGAGACCTGCTGCCAATACTGTGGCAACAAAAAGCATAGAATAAACTGCAACAATTACTTTTCCTAGCAAAGACAAAGAGCAACATTTCTGTTAGCTTTCCCTAGTGCTGCCAAAAACAAGAAAGTCACAGAAGTAGTGCTGGAGATAGAGAGAGAGAGAGAACACACTGTTTTTGTTATCTGTACATACTCCTGCAAAGAAAGGAAAAGCAAATTATTTTTGTTATCTATTCCTACTGTTGCAGATAGAGACAGGGAAACAGATAAAGATAGAGACAGAGAACTGTTTTGCAATTGTAAACTGTTACAAGTTCATGCTGTTAGTAAAACAGAAAAGAATTGCTGTGCTTTAGACCAGGCAAGAACTGCGAGTAGTGCCTGCAAAGAAAAAAAAATAAAAAACAAACTGCTAACTTTTCCTTTGTACTGTGTAATGTTTTGTTTCTTGTTTAGCTGGTCATACAGTAGTGATCTTTAAAATGTTTGAGTTTCACTTATTATTTAGACTAGCATTATTTTATATGCCTTATGTAGTACGTTTTAATGTTCAGGCCTGAACAAGTATTGGTTGGATATATTTCCTCACAATATCTATCTATCTATCTATCTATCTATCTATCTATCTATCTATCTATCTATCTATCTATCTATCTATCTATAAATTGTAGACCTCACCCATATCTTGATTACAGCTCTATAGTCCGCGGTCTATCTATAGATTTATCAGGTTCCTATTACTTGATCGAACGTTTAGGTTAGTGAAAACCTAATGTTTTGTTTCTTGTTTAGCTGGTCATACAGTAGTGATCTTTAAAATGTTTGAGTTTCACTTATCATTATTTAGACTAGCATCATTTTATATGCCTTATGTAGTACGTTTTAATGTTCAGGCCTGAACAAGTATTGGTTGGATATATTTCCTCACAATATCTATCTATCTATCTATCTATCTATCTATCTATCTATCTATCTATCTATCTATCTATCTATCTATCTATAAATTGTAGACCTCACCCATATCTTGATTACAGCTCTATAGTCCGCGGTCTATCTATAGATTTATCAGGTTCCTATTACTTGATCGAACGTTTAGGTTAGTGAATACCTAAACGTCGATCTGGTAATAGCAAAAGCAAAAAAGCGCGAACAGCCGATTTAATGCAGGGAAAGAATTTCCTTGGCCGTTATGCGGATTTTGACCGTTTCCCCACTGTAGAGTGATCTCGGAGTTGGCATATTTAGTTGGGGTGTTGGGGCACAGCCCACTCACATCAGGGGGTGTGGGGGGGGCACTTTATTTTGGTTTAAATTTCTTTTTGTTTTTGCAACTGAGGGAGTTCATTCCCTATGTTAAACTTGTCTTTCGCTGTTTTAATTTTTTGATATTACCAGGTTGACATTTAGGTATTCGCTAACCTAAACTTTCGATCAGGTAATATAGAAGTGATTTATCTGTATATAAATTGCAGACCTTAACCATATCCTGATTACAACTCTATAGTCCAGGTGAGTACTCCAAGAATGCTACATAAGTTAGAACTCCACACTTCCAACATCTTGTTGGTATTCTTATCCTCACCCTTCTAAACCTCAACTTAAGGAGAAAATGTATTGTCTTGATGTTGCAAGCTACGTTGATTTATACAGCAATAATTGGCAATTAGTGTCTTTTATTTACTTGCTAACATATATTTGATTTTTAAAACTTTAGAAAGTTCTCATTCCAGAAGTTCATTAAAAGACATTTATGCTTTCTTTAATTTCAACATGTCACTGCTCCCCAGCACAAAACCAAGATTTTCAACTCATAACAACAGATTGTAGGACCTCAGTAACCCCCATCAACATTTGTGTTGTCTACCCCAGGCCTGTGGGCCACAGTATGATCAGCATGCCTATTGCAGTTATCGCTGTGGGACATGAGCAGTAACCAAATGGGTGTACCAACCTAAGAAGGCCTGCAGTGCAACCAAACACACTAAATCTATGGCAGAGTATCTCCTATCAACCTTGCTTAACTTTCTAATGAGATGGTTCTCACCTTGAAATTCTTGGGATAGCACCCCCCAAATTATCTCTTTCTCTTTGACAAATAGGGTAAATTCTTTATGAAAGACAGGAATCAATAACACAGGTTTAGAAAGCAGGATACTTTTTACTTTGTTACATGCTCTGTCTGCCTTAGGAGAGCATTGCACCACAACAGTGGCTTTTAATCTGCCAAAATCTGACAAACAATAGTGGCAATATTAGGCACAGACTTTCTATAGTGCTCAGTTATTCCAAGAAAAACTTTCACTTGTCTTTTAGTGGACTGTATGAGTCGTGTTTCCTGGCCTCTCTTTTTTCGTGTTGTGATCTAACCACCCCTTGATCTTATAAGGTGCCTTGAGAACTTGGCTTCATCCATGCACATTATACTTTCCTTAGCATTTACATTTACACATGCCTGTCTTGCAGATTCTAACATAGCCTGCACTTTTGGCTCCCAGTCCTCAGAATGAATGATCGTGTTGCCATGGTGTGCTGCAGCATGCAGTATTTTACCCATCAGCCTCTACAAGGTAACTGGGGCTAGGATGTTGTGTACTGATGTAGAGAGCCAGTGTTTACAAAGACTGTCTTTATTTTTTCTTTAGCAGAGGTGGTAAGTGGTATCTATCATACTCCTCTGTCAGATATAAGATGGTTTAGTGTTTGGCTTTCCTATATCCTTTACCAACTCAACAGTTCTGAGTATAGAACCGTTATCAAACTTTGAAATGATCTTCATTTTTATAAAGGCATTGCAGAATCAGACACATCCATCAGGCTTAGTAACTAGAACCATTAGGCTGTTCCAGTCACTCTCTGATGTATCATGCCTAGTTTGAGCATTTTTTGAAATTGTTTGACTAATTGTTTCTGTGACTCATAGATTCATAGAATTCATAGATTGTTACTAGGCTAACAACTGGGGAAGTGGTGGGGGGGGGGGTGTTTTCTAACCCTAGCCATGTTTTCCAGAAAGAATAATGATACCCTGTATATAAATAGGACATTGAGGGCCAGACATTTATACACTCTCTATGTCCATAGGGGGGGTGGGTGCTGGACCTGGTGTAAATTTCCTATTCCCTATTCACTGGTCTAGGTTGCTCTTAAAGTGTATAATAGACAAAGTCAGATTCAAATGGACAGGAAGCCTGTTCCATAGGAGGTGCAGTCTCTGGGACACATATATGTCTCTACAGCATGTCCTGATTAAGTCACAGACAAAACCCAGGACCCTAGACATTGTATTTCTGGTACTGTTTGACATATAGATATGTAGGAGATTCATAAGTATTGGGTTTGTGGATGTCTTGTAAGCCAGGCATAGATCACCCCTCAGCAAACGATAGGAGACTTAGTAGAAAGGGCTTTAAGGCACTCTGCATAAAGCAAATTTGTTATACCTTGTATTCTTTTTGTAAGGAATCTCTAAGGTTGGTCTAGTTGCTGTATATATTAAAGGATAAAAGCAGTATAACAGAAAATGGCTGACATAAAGACTAATGAATAAAAACAGCCATTCTGAACGAGATGCTGGCAAATGCAGTTGTTAAAACAGTGTATCCAAAAGACCAGGAATTCAACCTTATAATAATTAAAAATCCACTTTAATGGTATTTGCCAGCATCTTGCTCAGAATGGCTGTTTTTATTCAGTAGTTGCTGCATGTCTCTGGTCAAATACATACCAAAGGGAGTATTGTTCTCTACGAGTGGTCTGAATAGGGCAGAATAGAGTGGGATAATGACCTCATCAGACCTAGATGCCATGCCCGGGTCTATATCGCAAACGCAAATGCTTAGGTTGTCGAATACGGCATGATCAACACCTATTAAGTGAACCACGAGTACACCGAATGTCGGAAACTGCGAAATTCAAAATCCTGATTCGGCATAGTCGGCCCTTCTGCAGTATAGCTCCATAAGGTAAGTGTGTGATAGTTACGGACGTTAGGGTTAGGGTGCTGGTTAAGGTAAGTGCATAGATAGTAATGTATGTAAGGGTTAGAAGTAGGGTTTTGTTAAGTGTATGTGTGTGGATTATTTATTTTGTTTGGGTATAGCTTATTAAGGTAAGTGTGCGATAGTTACGGACCTTAGGGTTAGGGCGAGGGTTAAGGTAAGTGCATAGATAGTAATGTATGTAAGGGTTAGTGTAAGGTTAGAAGTAGGGTTTAGGTTAGTGTATGTATGTGATTTATTTATTTTGTTTGGGTGGGTAGTATGTAGCAAGCAGTGTAGTGGGAAGTATATTTTATTTTCGTCACTGGGTTGAAAGGTGTTGGCCAAACAAAACAATTCGGTCATCTGTATTTTTGCGTTATGAGGTTTTGATGACTTGTGCATTCTCTGAATAGGTGTCATGTCGTATTCGACAACCTAAGCGTTATCTCATATAATATAGACCCCCATGCCCTTACTTATAAGATGCTCCACATAAAAGGAATTCCTCAGCACTGTGGCCAAGTGGTGGTCAAAGGTAAAATTACCATCTATGTGCATTGATGTCTCAGCATTGAGTTTAAAACCATGGCTTTGGCACCATTTGTTAGTCAGAGATAGGCTTCTTGAAGAATGATAATGATGCCTTGTTTACAAATACAACATTGAGGCACAGACATTTATAAGCTACCTCTGTCCATAAGTGGAATGGGTCCCAGGCCTGGACTAAATTTCCTATTCCCTATCCACTGGTTTAGGTTGCTCTTAATTTGGGTAAAACACAAATTCAGCTTCACATGGATGGAAAGCCTGTTCCACAGGAATCATCTGCAAACTTAGTTAGCCATAAACCTTCAGTGTTTGTTTCCAGTTCAGAGAAGTAAATTGCAAAAAGGAGTGGGCCCAGTACCAAGCCCTCGGGGACTTTGATAGTGACTGGCATCTTGGTGGAGGGGCCCTCACCTATTTTGACCTCCTGGGGTCTTTTCAGTGAGTCAGCTGACTATCCAGTGGCTGACAAACGGGTTTATACCTAATTTAGTGAGCTTGATTATAAGCCTTGTTAAGGTCAAGATAAGCTCTATGCACAGTCTTGCCCTCATCTATTGGTTTGGTGACCCTCTCAAAGAAGTCCACCAGATAATAGGCATGGTCTTCCTTTAACAAAGCCAAACTTACATGGGTTCAACATTTGAAGGATACCTATGTCCTCATTTATCGAATCCAAGATGATTCTTTCCATGGCCTTACATAAGAGGCTAGTCAGACTTATGGGCCTGTATTTACCCAGGTCAGTAGTTTGGAATTTGTGTAGGGGAATGACTGCAGCCATCTTCCATTCCTTGGGCACAAAACCTGACTGTGGGCTACAGTTGAAGGGATTCGAGTGAACCAGAGAAGTATGTTAAATGCTATTTAGTAAGAATCCTGGCATGCTATTGGGGCTCATCAATACAGTGTTCTTGGCCTGGAAAAGAGCACTGATGACCTGTTCTCTAGTAAAGGTTGGGAGAATTGTGGTATATGGTATTTCCTTTAAACAAATGGGGGTGTGCAGGGAGAAATTTGAGCTGAGCCAGTCAGCCAAATGATTGACAATGGCCTCCAGTTCGGTGTGGGTATTGCCTATTACAATAAGTTTTGCCCATTGTTGTGTATTTCCCTTTAGCTTAAGGACATAGCTGTAGAAAGCATTGTGGCTGTCCATTGCCTGAGAGGCTATTTTTTTCTTCAAATATAGTGTTTGAAGTATTAATTAACCCTCTTAGCTGTCTGTTTAGATTTGGGAGGTTAGTATGCTGGGCTTTATTCCTCCCATGCTTGGCCAAGATTCTTTTTTTTTTGTTTTGTTGCTTTTGTTCCTGAGTCTGTTAGTCTATAAGGTCTTAGACTAAACTTGATTCCAGGTGATGTCTATATAGTGTTCAGTCAGTTTAGTTCTCCAAGGCATTTATAAGAATATATATTTACTTATGTATTTTCTTTCTTTCTTTTTTTTTCTTTTTTCAACTGTGTGTATGTGTGTGTGTGTGTGTGTGTGTGTGTGTGTGTGTATGTGTGTGTGTGTGTTTACCAGGATAGAGATTTTATCACAACTGACTATTTGAAAGCTTAGCCATTGCTGTTCCAACTGGAATAACCATGAAACTCTCTCACTGCAAGGTAATTTATCAAAAACAATCTGTAAGCTCTGCTTCTAGAACCATACTTTACTCCAGAGCGTAACTGAAATAAGCAAGTCTATACCTCTTCACTATACAGATTTTCACAGAATATCCCAATTTTTGCCTCATATTTTTGATCTGTTCCTCATAAAATGTATGATTTTTTTTGGCAAACATTGAGCACTGAAGTCACTAAGTAATAATATACATTTAAGTTTCAGACGTCATATCCTTCAGAAAATGCACACTAACCAAAAATCATGTTATTCTAGCAACCTTCTAAGTTTATAAAAACAGTATTTAAAATCTGTACCTATATTTGTGCCTTTGTCTCCCATTTCTTTAGACACTGTCCAGATTTTTTGTGCTTGAAGGAGGCTCAGATGTATGGGCAAGACACCAAAATGAGACAGTGGCTACACTTGTTCATGACTAACTAGTGTAGTCCAGGTACAGATTTGCTGTATCCAGGACTGTTGGTAAGCTTCTGAGCCCCCCAAGCCCTTCTGTGTTGGAGAGAAGCATTCTAGCTTGTCAGTAGGAGTGGTAAGTACTAGGTAACCTATCTATCACAGGAGGAGTAGTTTCTGGCCCAGAATTTATAGTTTATTGGCTGTTTGGGAAGCTTTTCCATGTCTTTTAACCTTCTGATTTAAAAGTCTGTGTTTGCGCTTGTTTCCTGCCTTTCCTGTTACTAGTCTATTCCAGGTAAAGAGTTGCTGTATCCAGGACTCTTTGTAAGCTTCTGAGCCCCCCAAGACTTTCCTTGTTGGAGGGAAGCCTTCTAGCTTATCAGTGGGAGTGGTAAGCATCAGGTAGCCTATCTACCACAAAAGGAGCGGTCCCTGGCCCAGAAATTGTAGCTATTGGCTATTTGAGCAGTTTTTTTTTTCATCTCTTTCAACTTTCTGGTTAGAAAGTCACACTTGCACCTGTTTCCCACCTTTCCTATAACTAGCCTAGTCCAGTTATAGAGTTGCTGTATCCAGGATTTTTAGTAAGCTTCTGAGCCCCCCAAGCCTTTCTGTGTTGGTGGGAAGCCTTCTAGCTTATCAGTGGGAGTGGTAAGCACTAGGTAGCCAATCCTCCATGGGAAGAGGGGGTTTTGGCCCAGAAATTGTAGTTTATTTGGCTGTTATGGCAGTTTTCTATCTCTTTCAACTTGCTGGCTTAAAAGCCTGCGTTTGTACTTGTTCCCCACCTTTCCTGTAACTATTCTAGTCCAGATACAGATTTGCTGTATCCAGGACTCTTTGTAAGCTTCGTGAGCCCCCCGAGCCATTCTGTGTTGGAGGGAAGCTTTCTAGCTTATCAGTGGGAGTGGTAAGCATTAGGTAGCCTATCTATCACAAGAGGAGTGGTTCCTGGCCCAGAAATTGTAGCTATTGGCCGTTTGGGCAGTTTTTTCCCATCTCTTTCAACGTTCTTGTTTAAAAGCCTCACTTGCATTTGTTTCCCACCTTTCCTGTATCTAGCCTAGTCCAGATACAGAATTGCTGTATCCAGGACTGTTGATAAGCTTCTGAGCCCCGCAAGCCTTTCTGTGTTGGAGGAAAGCCTTCTAGCTTATCAGTGGGAGTGGTAAGCACTAGCTAGCCTGTCTACCATGAGAGGAGAGGTTCTTGGCCCAGAAATTTTAGTTTATTGACCATTTGGACAGTTTGTCCATCTCTTTCAACTTTTTGGTTTAAAAGACCACATCTGCGCTTGTTTCCCATTTTTCCTGTAACTAACCTATGGAGTAGCACTTGAAAGCCTTAAACTGATACAAGCCTTCTAGCTTAGAAGAGAGTCTTTGGAGTGATTATCAGTTTTTTGTACTTTCTTGCTGTACTTAACTGTTTTCCACCTAAACGCACATTTTCCAGCATTTATTGTGATTTAAAAGCTTTTTTCACATATTGTACTTATTTGACTGCCTGCACTTTTAAAACATTTTATTTTTGTTTAAATAATTGGTTTAACTGTTGTAGACTACACACTAAAGTGCAATAGCCTTTTCTGATCATTTGTAGTCATTTAAAGCTGTTTTAAGTGTACATTTTTTTTACTGTTTTTGCCTTATCTTTTCAAAAAAACAAAAAAAAAAAAAAAAAAAGAAATTCCTTGTTTCCCGCCTTGCTAAGCTAGTATAGTAGTATAGTCCAGTTTTAAGGCTAGTGCTGAATTCAGGGCTGTGATACTAGTTTCTGAGTTGCCCACACCTTACTTGGGTAGAAGGAAGTTTCCCTGTTCACCTGAGAGAGAGAGGAGCTTTGAGCAACCTACTTGTCCCTGGAGGAGTCGTTCCAGCCCAGAAGTTAGTAGTTTATTGGCCATTTTGCACTAATTTCTATCTCTTTCATTTCCCTACTATAAAAACCATGTTTGCCCAGTTTTGCCCACTAGGCAGCACTGGTTAGCTTCGGTTAAATTATTCCTGGCTCTACTAAGTCTCCTCTTCAGTTTTTCCTTTGAAACTAGTCTAACTCTCAACCTAAGCACTTAAAAAGCATCCTACAGCCCAGCACTTGCTCAGACCTAATAGCAAGCACTAACATACCCTGACACTGATTGCCCAGAAGGCCAAGACTCTTTATTTACCCCTCACCAACCAAGCGACTAAGTAGCTCACCCTACTATACAGGCATGACCAAAGGGCAATTTCAGGTGTACTCACAAGTCCATCTGGTGAATCTGGGTATCCTGAGGCAATGTTACAACTGCCTCATGTACACAAACAACCCTCTCCTTCTACCACAAAATGCTAACATATGCGAGAGATGAAATTATACAGCCAAACTGGAAGCTAAGCTGTCTCCACCCAAGACTGGAACAGATAGTCAAGAGGAGAAGGTTAACACTTGCACCACACCTCCAGCTGCACAAAGACCTACTAAAACAGCACTGGCAAAAAATACACATAAATACACAAAATCATACTCAGAGGCTCTAAATAAAAACCCGCAAATGCATCAGAGACCTCCAAAGCAGTCACACAAACAACCTGCTCCTCCCATCACAAACCAGACAACACATAAAACACAAAATCAGTGTGCCACACAATCACAGCCCTTAAGGCGAAATAACATACCTAACAGACTAGTAATAGGTGACTCTATAGTCAGGCACACTGACTTCCCACTCACTAGGCTGGACAGGCAGAAGGTTACTGTTAGCTGCCTGTCGGGATCCAGAATCCGCCATATAACACAAGCACTCAGGTCACTCCAGAACAAGTACAAATATGACTCTGTCATTGTTCATGTTGGTTTGAATGACCTGAGATGTACCTCCCTGGACGACATGAAAAGAGACATGATCATGTAGCCCAGGCTGGTATGACCCTGACCCTGAGTAGCATCCTGCCCTCACCAAGAATGATACCTCAGTATAAAGGAAAAATTATCAATTTCAACAATTGGCTAAGCTTCTGGTATCATTCAAAGGGTTCCAGTGTCTGTTAGTCTGGGATAACATGCTCGACAAGCCACGTTGCTTCGCAAGAGATGGCTTGCACTTGTCACCTCTAGGCTTTTGAATACTGGCCAAGGCTCTTGCTGTCCCCATAGTGCCATTTTTAGGCAAGACTCAAAAGTCAAACCCACCTCCGTAAACAGCACAATTAACAAAAAACTGAGGGTTATGCTACTCAATGCCAGGAGTTTAAATCTCAAAATGCATGCACTCTAAGCACTCCTCAGTATGGAGAACATCGACATCTGTGCTGTAACTGAAACCTGGTTCAAGGCTCCAGAGAGCACACCAGAACTACTGGGCTACAACTCATACTACACATTTTGGCCACAGAACACGGACCAAAACACAAAAGGATGGGGTGTATCCATATTCATCAAGGATACCTACACCTCCAGGTTAGTAGCCCAGAATGATACCTCTGAGATCATCCATAGTTTAGTTTCATAGTTTCATAGTTTCATAGTATAGTACTAGGCTATCTGCCCTGGGGCATTTGTAAGCCTAGCCATAGTGATGTGGCTTTTGCCACCCCATGAAATGGTACAAAAATGTACAGAATAAATCTAGAATACTGTGCCTCTGTCTAGTAGTGACACAATGAAGGTCCCCTTATATAATAGAATTAGTTTACTGTGCCCCTGTCTAGCAGTGACACAGATGTGACCCCTGGGGTAAACTTACGATCTCCCATCCACTCATCAAGATTTCTCTTGAAGAGAGTCAGTGAGGGGCTCTGCCTAATATGAACTGGGATCCTGTTCCAAAGCATGGGAAGCCTCTGGGTTATGAATCTATCCCTCCAGCATGTCCTATTCATACTTGTGCCGAGGTTTAAGTCTTTAGCTCTCGTGGTCCTGATGGATTTGGATTTTTTGAGGTGGAGCATGTCCATCAGATCCTGATTGGACATGGCCTTGTACATCAGGCAGAGATCACCTCTGAGCAGGCGGTATGCTACTGAATAGAGCTGAAATTTTTTTAGTCTGGCAGAATAAGACATATGTTGGAGACACTTGATCCTTTTGGTGAGGTACTTTTGTGGTCTCCAGCTGTTGCAAATGCCGGGTGAGGTACATACCAAATGGGGCATTGTACTCAATCATGGGTCTGATGAGGGAGGAATATAGGGGTACAATGACATCCTTGGATCTGGATGTGAATCCCTTCATGATGAGGTGTGCAAGGTAGAATATTTTTCTAACCACTTTGGCGACGTGGGTGTCAAATGAGAGGTCGCTGTCTACTTGGGTCCCTAGGTCTCTTATTACTTTTTCCATACTCAGTGGGTTGCTGTCTATGTGATAATTTGTGTGTACTTTGTTTTTTCCAAAAGGGATGACTATACATTTTTTGGCATTTAGTTTAAGGCCGTGACTACGGCACCAGTTGTCCGTTTCAGTGAGGCCTTTTTGTAGGATGTGTGTGTCTGCTGGTGTATCGACTATGGCACCTAGTTTGCAGTCATCTGCGAACTTTGTCAGCCACAGGCCTCCCATGTTTGCTTTAACATCTGAGAAATAAATGCCGAACAAGAGGGGTCCCAGGACAGATCCCTGTGGGACACCACTTGTGACTGTCTTTGAGTCTGACATTGCTCCAGTGATTTTAACTTTATGGGTTCTGTCCTTTAGCCAGTTTGCAACCCATCTAGTGACATAAGGGTTTACTTTTAAGCTGTTTAGCTTATCTATGATGCCTGAGTGGCGTATTGTGTCGAAGGCCTTAGCCAAGTCCAGGTATGCTGTATGGACTGCTTTGCCCTCATCAAGGGCTCTAGTGACTGTTTCGAAAAAGTCAACCAGGTTTAAAAGGCGGGATCTGCCCTTTACAAAGCCAAACTGGGTGGGGTCAAGTGTCTGTAGGTTCCCTATGTCTCTGTTTATGAGTTCCATAATGATTCTTTCCATAGCTTTGCAGACCAGGCTAGTTAAGCTTATGGGGCGGTAGTTTCTAGGGTCTGTAGAGGCACCCCCCTTGTGGAGTGGGACTACTGTTGCTGTACGCCAGTGTTCAGGTACATATCCCGAAGTAAGGCTAAGGTTAAATAGCATTTTTATGTGTGGGTTCAGCTGGGATAAGTATTTCTTCTTTTGGGGGTGAAGGAGGGGAAAAATTTGCACTGAACCTGTCAGCCAGAATGTTAGCAATATCTGTGGGTTCAGTGTATTTTTTGTTGTTGTGAACCAACTCTGAGCATATCTGAGGGTTTCCGCCCAGGTTTCTAACATAGCTGAAGAAGGTTTTGTGGTTATCTTTAGTGTCCTTAGCGATTTTTCTCTCAAAGTTTGCCTTGGATGTTTTTATGAGAGAACGTAGTTTTCTGCTAATGTTGATCAGAGATGTCTTCCCTTCATGGGATTTCGCTCTGACGTGCAGTAGCTTCCTTCTTTTTTATACAATTTGTTTATGGCTGAGGTCCACCAGACAGGATGCTTACATTTGGTGGAGAGGGACTTGGATTTGTTTGGGATTGCATGATCCATGCATTCTTGGAGATGTCCATAGAAAGCATTTGTGAAGGATTCGGCATTGTGGGATGTGGTATCCACTGGCACAGTGGGCTTAAAGGATACCATCTCAGTCTTAAGAAGAGTGAAGTCTGCTTTTGAGAAGTTTTTCACTGTGGTCTTTTGTGCTGGGGGTGGAGGTGGGATATGTATATCCAGGGTGATTAGTTTGTGGTCAGATCTCACTAGTGATGGGTATACTTCTGGTGTGGAGCATTTTGTCCCCATGTTTGTGATGATCCGGTCTAGTATATTATCTCCCCTAGTGGGAGAGGTGACTAGTTGTTCCAGTGCATTTGAATTTATGAATTCCAGGAACCTTTGGGCTAGGGTATTAGGGCTAGAATAATGTACCCAATCTATGTTTGGGTAGTTGAAGTCTCCCAGTATGATGGTATTTTGTGATACATTCATATCCTCCAATGTCTTCAGGAAGGCTGAGTGGGGTTCTTGAGATTGGGAGGGTGGTCTGTAACATGCTACCAGTTGTATAGCAGTTTTGCCTATGGTTAGTTGCACCTGTATGGTCTCTGATGCTTCATGTGTTGCTACTAACCTGGAGATGTGGGTGTCCTTTATGAATATGGACACTCCCCCTACCTTTGTGGTTCGGCCCGGGTTTTGGGGCCAGAAAGCATGATACAAGGTATAGCCTGGTAGCGCTGGGGTGCTCTCAGGAGCCTTGAACCAGGTTTCAGTTACTGCACAGACGTCGATGTTCTCCATGCTGAGGAGTGCCTCAAGTGCCTGCATCTTGAGATTTAGACTTCTGGCGTTGAGCAGCATTACCCTTAGTTTTTTTCCATTTTTGTTTTCTAAGGAGGTGGGTTTGTCTTTTGAGCCTTGCCTAAAAAAGGCACTATGGGGGTGGCAAGAGCCTTAGCCAATATCCGGAAGCCCAGTGGTGACAGGTGTAAGCCATCCCTTGCGAAGCAGCGTGGCTTGTCCAACATATCATCCCAGGCAGACAGACATTGGATCCCCTTAGAATGACGCCAGTACTTGAGCCAATTGTTAAAGCTGATCAACTTGTCTTTGTATTGTGGTATCATTCTTGGTGAGGGCAAGATGCTGCTCAGGGTCAAGGTCATACCAGTCTGGGCTACATAATCGGAGAGCTCCTCTATGTCTCTTTTCATGTAGTCCAGGGAGGTACGTCTCAGGTCATTCACACCAGCATGGACAATGACGGAGTCATATTTGTACTTGCTTTGGAGTGACCTGAGTGTGTGTGTTATGTGGCAGATCCTAGCTCCCGATAGACAGCTCACAGTCACCTTCTCCTTGTTCAGCCTGGTCAGTGGGACATCAGTGTGTCTGACTATGGAGTCACCTATTACTAGTGTATCAGGCAAGGTGTTTGGCCTTAAGGGCTGCGATTGGTCGACACACTGATTTATTGAAGTATGTGTTGCATGTGTTTTGTTTTGAGGTGGTGGATTTTTGGATGTCTGCTTTGGGAGCCTCTGTTGTTTTGGTAAGTTTTTTATTAGAGCCTCCAAGTATGTCTTTGTGTTTTTATGTGTTTGGTTTGCAGTCATGGTAGGCCTATGTGGGACTGGGATTGTTGTGTGTGGTTGCCATCTCCTCCTGTCTGGTCATGCCAGCCCTGAGTTGAGAGAGTTCAGTCTCCAGTTTGGCTATATAGTTAAATCTCTCACATGTATTTGTGTTTGTTGGGAGGAGGAGAGGTTTGTCTGTGTACATGAGACAATTGTAGCATTGTCTCAAGATACCCAGATTGACCAGCTGAACCGGAGACGACGCCAGTAATCTACCACTTGACATGCTAGAACAGTATAAGGGAGTGGTATACCTTTAAGGGAAGTGGATATTCATGTGTAACTAACATCAGGCAAATCTGCAATGCAAATTGTGGCCTGCTAGAGATCACCTTCCATGACCCAGGACCACCACTCCACCTTCCTGGAGACACTGGAAAACATGAAGGTCCTACCGAACACCCTGATATTGGGCGATTTCAATTACCCTACCATTTACTGGGAAAACTACTCGAGTACAAACTCCCAAGCCCAGTGCTTCCTTAAATTTATCATCTCAAATGCCCTGGATCAGCTGGTAAACTCCCCTACCAGAGGTGAAAACATATTGGACCTGGTCATCACCAACTCGGGCAATAGGTGTTCCACACCAGAGGTCAACCCGTCACTGGTTAGATCAGGCTATAAACTAATTACTCTGGATGTCTACACCCCACCACCACCCCAACTAAGGAAACCAAAGTAAAAAACTTTTCTAAAGCAAACTTCACCTTACTATGACACAGGTGGTAAGTTTCACAGCCCCTACACTAAAGATGCAGAAACCTTTACAAATGCACCTACAAGGAAGCATGGATCATGCCATCCCTAGCAAAACCAAGACTCACTCATCTAAGAGAAAGAAACTAGTTTGGTTGACCCCTACCATAAACAGGCTATACAACAGAAGGAGGAAACTAGTTCAGAAAAAAAGCAAACCCCAAGAAGGAAAGACATCCTTGATCAGTATCAGCAAGAAGCTAAGGGTCCTCTTGAAATCATCCAAGGCTAACTTCGAAAGAAAAATATCCAAGGATTCAAAAGATAACCACAAAGCCTTCTTTAGCTATGTTAAGAATCTAAGTGGCAACTCGCAGATATGCACTGAACTTGTGCAAAATAGCACAAAATATACTGAACCTACTGATATTGCCAACATCCTGGCAGATAGATTCAGTGAAAACTTCAGCCCCTCTCACCTCCTAAAGGGTCTTCAACAATACCGGAAAAGTGTAGTGTCCCAAAAATCACAGATGCACAGGTGAAAACAGCCCTTTCAAACACCAAAAACACAGTGTTAATGGGACCAGATGATGTCCCAGGCTGCGTCTTGCACAAACTACAGAACAAACTAACCCCCCACCTAAACATGCTGTTCAACCTCAGCCTCTACACAGGCTATGTGCCCATAGAATAGTGCACAGCAATGGTTATTCCTCTCCACAAAGGAGGAGCCACAACTGACCCTGGTAACTATCACCCCATAAGCCTGACTAGCCTGGTCTGCAAGGCTATGGAGCGCATCATCATGGAACTCATTAACAAAGACCTTGGGAACCTCCAAACACTTGACCCAACCCAAAAAATAGGACACACAATGGAAAATAAATGAACCAAGCCGGAATCCACCTCAAAACAGAAACTTTAATGGAGAAAACAGGTGCAATTCAACGAAAATAAAATAAAATTCGACACAGACTTAGCGCTTTCACCCAGTGGAGGGCATCATCAGAGTAATGAATACACTTAAACAAGAAATAAATATACTCAATTAAACTACTCACGCCCCTGCAAGTAACCAATGATCATAAGTCATCAGAGATTAGTAGTTAATATTGAAATTGTTACTGCTCCACTTTAAAAAAACATGCATTAAATATTTCATTGAAAAATGTAATCTATAAAAATACAAATATATACAACTTAACCAACATTAAAAACGACAAACTAATGCAAGACATACAAATAACGTACACTAATACAAGACCTTGGGTAAAAACCTTAGGTAAAAACCATACTATGGTGAACTTTTTTTAAAAAATGAAATGATAAAAATAGAAGAATATATATAATGTAATACTTCATTACAAAATAAACTTGTTAATGTGTAACCTTAAATAATTATAAAAAATATATATTATTAAGGTTAAATGATAAACGACCTGTATTTCAAAATACTAGACAAGGAAATGTGTTCATTGATGCCAGGAGGCTTAGAAGCATTTAGTCTCAATTGCCAAAGGCACTCTTTTACCTCTAGCAACGTTTTGTGATCACCCCCCCTATCACTATAAGGAACTCTGTCAACTACAAAAAACAAAAACTTTTTAAAATTATTGCAAACCATACTGTGTGTATATAGTGCATTGGTTGATTTTTTGTCTTTTATATCCCTGTTGTGCTCTAAAATCCTTAGCCTTAACTTTCTAATGGTCTTTCCAACATAAAATGTTGGACAGCTCATACATGTTGCTAAATTTATGACCATTTTAGTATTGCAGTTGCAAAAACCTGCACTTCTGATTGTTTTTCCATAATTGTTAACTGCAACATATGGTCCATTGTTGATATATTTACAAACGCTACAAGATCCGCATTTACTCATCATAGAATGTTTGTACACGTTATGAAGCTCGTTAAACTCCAATATTTCTTTCATATTCTTGCCCCTACTGTTAATAAAGCAAGGACTGTAACCAACCACATTCATAACATCTTTAGTAAGTACACTACACCACACGTCACTGATAATATTTTTAACATCAGTGCTAAAGGAATTATATGGCAAAATCATTGCATAGATAATAAACCCAATGCAGATAAGCACACCAGCGGAGACGGGAACAAGCGTATAAAAAATATGAAAATAAAAGTCAAGCACCATATACGCTGCTCCCTATGGCAATGAAACGCGATGCAACTTCCAACAATGAGATAAACAGACTTAAGTCTGATGAAGCCTTTTGGCGAAAGCGCTCACTTTGTTACGTGCCAATAAAAGTTTTATTGAAGATTAAGGACTGCTTGCTACGATTCATCTTGTTTATCTCATTGTTGGAAGTTGCATCGCGTTTCATTGCCATAGGGAGCAGCGTATATGGTGTTTGACTTTTAAAATCATTGCATGCTTTTTCTCATCAGTTGTTGGAATAAGTTTATTACTTTTTGGTAACCCTGCTTTTAAAATAGGTTTATAAAGCGTCAACCTTTTCACTACCACTTCATGTTCAATTTTATTTATGATATCCCTAGGATAACCTCTTTCTGATAACATATCCATCAATATGTCAATTTCTAATTCAAAAGTGGTGTCATCACTAATTAACCTGGACAGTCTCACCATTTGTCCCTTTATAATGTTTTTCTTCTGATAAAAGGGATGGCAACTTTGAAAATGGAGCAAAGAGATAGAAAATGTTTTTTTACGGAAAATACTAGATAATAAACTATTGTTTGCCCTATCCTTGATAAGCATAATTTCCAGAAATTCACACTTCTCATCATGAATATTGGATGTAAATCTCAAAAAAGGTGAACTGGTGTTCAAAGCCTTAATAAAATCTAAAATTTCATTCTCATTCTCATTCCAAAAGATTAAAATATCATCCAAAAATGCACATATAGTGCAATATTATGCTTAAATTGAGATGAAAACATGTATTTACTTTCCCAATCTACTAGAACAAGATTGGCATAAGTGGGGGCACATTTGGCC
The DNA here is from genome assembly GCF_019279795.1 of Protopterus annectens. Taxonomy (NCBI): domain Eukaryota; kingdom Metazoa; phylum Chordata; order Ceratodontiformes; family Protopteridae; genus Protopterus; species Protopterus annectens. Next base: position 1,403,872,318 of record NC_056744.1, read on the forward strand.
CCCATGGCAACACCAGTAACTTGTTTGAAGTGTTCAGCTTCAAACATAACAAAATTATTACTGAGTACCATTTCCAGTAGATCAACAAGCAAATCCTGTTTAACAACATGATGTTTTCCATATTTTTGCAAACTATTCCTAAACATCTCCAACCCAAGATCTTTGGGTATAACCGAAAATAAATTCACTACGTCAATGGTCACAAATATGTAGTCATTGCTCCAAGGTGTATTCCTAATGATATCAAGACAGTGCCAAGAGTCCCTGAGCACATGTGGTATATTTTCAAGGGTATCTTTACAGTGGTAATCTACAAAAGAGGCCAACGCCTCTGTTTTTGATCCTTTTGCTGAAACTATCGGGTGAAATGGTGGATTGGCAATATTCTTGTGTATCTTCAGTATACCAAAAATGGAGGGAATAAAGGGTGAATTGATGACTAAATAGTCATACTCATCTTTGTCCAATATTCCATCCATTAACCATTTGTACATCTGCCAATCCAACCTGGTATAGGCTGCATTAATCTCATACTTAGAAACTCTATGATAAGTGGAAGTGTCGTTCAGAAGAGTTAACATACTTTCAATGTAATTAATTTTAGTCATAATAATGACACCCCCACCCTTATCTGGTTTCATTATTCTATAAGTATCAGAAGCAGTCAATTTATGCAGACAAAATCTCTCCCCCTCAGTAAAGTTGTCAATAAAGGAGCCAAAACATTGAAGATGCCTTCTGATTTGGGTTTCACATAATTGTTCAAAAACAAAACAAAAACTTGACCCAACCCAGCTCGGCTTTGTTAAGGGAAGATCATGCTTACTAAACCTGGTTGACTTCTTTGAGACAGTTACCAAGGCCATAGATGAAGGAAAGGTGGTTCACACAGCCTACCTTGACCTTGCTAAGGTTTTTGACACCATTTCTCACTCGGGTATTACAGAAAAACTCACCAGCCTGAACATAAACCCCTATGTCATGAGATGGGTTGCCAACTGGCTTACAGACAGAACTCACACTGTAAGAATAGCAGGCTCCAGGTCTGACTCTAAACCAGTCACAAGTGGTGTCCAACAAGGCTCGGTCCTGGGACCCCTACTGTTTGGCATATACTCCTCAGAAGTACAGGCAAACACAGAAGGACTATGGCTAACCAAGTTTGCCGATGACTGCAAACTGGGTGCCATAATGGACTCTCTGGCTGACACTGACATCCTCCAAAAGGGCCTTACTGGGACAGACACCTGGTGTCAAAGTCATGACCTCAAGCTAAATGCCAAAATATGCATAGTTATCCCATTTGGGAAAAACAAAACACCCACGAATTACCACATAGGTGGCAGCCCCCTTAATACAGAAGAGGTAATAAGAGATCTGGGGACCCAGGTAGATAGTAATCTCTCCTTTGACAATCATATTGCCAAAGTAGTTAAGAAATCCTTCTATGTGGCCCATCTAAATGCTAAAGGGTTTGCATCTAGAAATAAAGAGGTTATAGTGCCCCTCTACTCGTCACTCATTAGACCCATCATAGAGTACAATGCCCCATATGGGATGTACCTCACAAGACACTTCCAACAGCTAGAAACACCACAAAAGCACCTAACCAAGAGGATTACTGGCCTCACACATATGTCCTATGCAGCCCAACTGAAAAACCTCCGGCTGTACTCAGTGGCATATCGCTTACTCAGAGTGATCTCTGCCTGACTTACAAAGCCATGTCCAACTCACAATTGATGGACATGCTCCAAAGAAATCCAAGTCACTGCGAGCCATGCACTCTAGTGAGCTAAACTTTGCCACAACAATAAATAGAACATGCTGGAGGGATAGATTCCTGTCACAGAGACACCCCATGCTTTGGAACAAAATTCCAAACTACATCAGGCAAAGCCCCTCACTAACAATCTTCAAGAGAAACCTTGATGAGTGGATGGGTAACAGAAAATACACTCCTGGGATCACTTCATTGGCTCTGCTTGACAGAGGATCAGTTAATTAATCAATGGGGTGGCGAAAGCCGACACACTCTGGCTAGGCTTATAAATGCCCTCGAGCAGATAGCCTAGTACCTACCTATGAACCCACGAACCTATGACATTGGGGTAGAGGTCTTGAAGGCATTTAACATGTCTGACTTTCAATAAGAGGAGAAAGGCAAACTAGCAGTAATATGAGAGAAATTCTAGATATTGTAAGCCTATAAAAATTGTGCATTTCATCACCATTTATTTTTCATATGGAATCAGTGTTTAGTGGAAGCTACTTACATTACATACCTAAAGACAGAACAACTGAACTACATATGATTCATTGATAAGAGCAAAGATTTTCTGTGATATAAGAAGTGATCGTGCAAGGGGTATAGTTATAGGAAAAGTATACCTGAACTTAATTAAAGCAGCAGATGTATGCAAAACAAGTGGAATAACTAATACACAGCTGAAATAATTATGCACCAAAATAGAAGTACTGTTAATCTAAAATTTAAAGGAACTAAACAAAAAGCTGAAAAAATAAGACTTAAAGTAAGAATACCCTGTAACAGTAGTGCTGACAAAAGGTGAACCGTGAATAATAGTGTGTTTAAAATGTAGGCTTCCTGCACTAGATGTGGCTGAATCAGTTGTGTAAAAACTGTTTTAGACTGCATTATTCTACCAAGATGTGCAAAAGGAAAAACATGAATATTTCAAAGAACTTGTAGCCTAAGCAAGAAATTGACTGTTTCTAGGCAGTGCTATAGTACAGAAAGTTGATGCTATATTGTAAAATCTGAACATTAACAGAGACACTGCAACACAATATTCAATTAAAGTTTCAACAAAAACTTAGATATTACAGACAAAATGTTGATAATAAATTAGTCAAATGTGCAGACTGCAACACTATTGCTGAAGATACTTTTAAAGCACTGAGCTAAAAGGTACAGAAGAAAGAGTGGTACATATATTATTAAACATTTGGGACACTAAGTAAAGTCATTAACTCCAAAGTTACTTATTTGTATATAAAGATAAGAAGTATAAGGTCCATTTTGTAATAGGGATACTGAGCAAGGAAAGTGATGTTCCTAGCATTCTACATTATTTGTGTTGTGAGACATTAGGAAGAATGCAACACATTTAAAATGTTTAGACACAGAGCAAATATGTACTGGAATACTCATGCAATGCTGGAGCCATAGCAATTGTATCAATCTATTTGCTGGATTAGGATATTCCCACCAGACACAAAGGCTTACAGCTAAATGCAGCAATTGCACAAACATTAGACAGGGCTGTCTCTTTAAAGTGTTGTAATAGCACCTACATCATATCATGGGTCAGTGGATGGGGGTTCATAGGTTCATAGGTAGGTACTAGGCTATCGGCCCTAGGGCCTATACAAGCCTAACCAAAAAGGTACCCTGGCTTTCGCCACCCAAGAAAATTATTTTCCTGTGCCCCTGTTGAGCAGAGCCACAGAGGTGATCCCTGGGGTAAATTTCCTATTTCCTATCAAATCATCAAGATTTTTCTTGAAGAGTGCTAATGAGGAGCTTTGTTTGATATAGATAGACAGGTTGTTCCAGAGTATGTGAAGGCTCTGGGACATAGGTTCATTGGCAATATCAGTTGATTTTGTATATTTAGTGCCATTGTGCTGTAACTCAGAGCAGATCTGAGTGTTGCCACTGAGATTCTTGACATAGCTATAGAATGCTTTGGGGTTGTCTTTAGAATCAGTGGCGATTTTGTTTTCATAACTAGCTTTGGAGGATTTTATGAGGGATCTCAGCTTCTTACTGAGGCTGACCTGGGATCTCTTCCAGTCATGGGATTTTACTCTTTTTTGCAACAGTTTCTTTCTTCTGTTGTAGAGTTTGTTTATGGTAGGGGACCACTAGATTGGCTTCCATTTTTTGGAGGATAGCATCTTGGTAATGTTAGGGATAGTGTGATCCATGCACTTGTGTAAGTGCTTATAAAGTGCATTTGTGTAGGACTCAGCAGTCGTACCTTTATTGTCCATCTGCATGGGTGTCGTGAAGTTTGCCACTTTAGTCTTAAGAAGCGTGACGTTGGCGTTGGAGAAATTTTTTATGGTGGTTTTCCTAATGGGGGGTGGGGGCAGGATGTGGATGTCTGGGCTGATTAGCTTGTGGTCGGATCTGACCAATGAGGAATTGACCTCTGGTGTGGAACAACGGTTGACCTTGTTGGTAATGACCAGGTCTAGGATATTGCTGCCCCTGGGAGTGTGGATATGTTGATCCAAGGCACTGGAATTTATGAATTCCAGAAAACATTGAGCAAAAGAGTTGGTACATGAGTAGTTTTCCTAGTTAATGGTGGGGTAATTGAAATCGCCCATTATTAGGGTGATGAGTTGTGCCCTAATATTTTCCAGGGTATCAAGAAATGAGGAGTGGGAATCCTGGTGTGGGGGGTGGGTTGCGGTCTTGCCTAGAGCTAGTTGCACTTGGATAATCTCGGATGCATTATGCTGAGCAACTAGCCTGAAGGTGTGGCTATCCTTAATGAATATGGGCACGCCTCCACCTTTAGTGTTTCGGTCCAGGTTAGGTGGCCAAAAGGTGTGGTATGAATTATAGCCTGATAATGCAGGGGTGCTCTCTGGAGCCTTGAACCAGGTCTCTGTCACTGCACAGATGTCGATGTTCTCCATTTTAAGGAGTCACTCGAGTGAATGCATTTTGAGGTTTAGACTTCTAGCATTGACTAGCATTATCTTCAGATTTTGCTTGCTTGTACCTATTATGGTGGTGAATTTGTCATTTGAATCTTGCCTAAAAAAAGCACTGTAAGAGTGACAAGAGCCTTAGCCAGTTTCCAGAATCCCAAAGGCGACAGGTACAGGCCATCTCGGGCAAAGCATCGTGGTCTGTCGATCATGTCATCCCAGGGTGACAGATACTTGATCCCCTTAGAATGACACCAGAAGCTTAGCCAATTGTTGAAGTCAATCATTTTGTCCTTGTACTGTGTTATCATTTTGGTTGATGGCAGTATGCTACTCAGGGCTAGAGTCATACCTGCCTGGGCTACAAGATCATGGAATTCAGTAGACTACCAGTGCTGACATTTGAAAAGTGCCATAACAGTGTCTACATCACAACAGGTATTGGAGGGCTGGGGAAGGCAATAGACCACCACGGCTGAGTTTTGTAAAGTGCTGAAATAGCACTATAGTATTATTAAGGTGAGGGGACCATAGGAGGGTAGGGACAGGAATTGTGGTGTGTGAGTGTGTGTTTGTGTGTGTGTGTGTGTGTGTGTGTGTGTGTGTGTGTGTGTGAGTGTGTGTGTGTGCGCGCGTGTGTGCACGCGAGTGTGTGCACGTGTGTGTGTGTGTGTGTGTGTGTGTGTGTGTGTGTGTGTGTGTGTGTGTGTGTGTGTGTGTGTGTGTGTGTGTGTGTGTGTTTCTGTGGAGGTGTGAAAGAAAGTAACTGAAGAAGAGGATCAACTGCCTGCAAGAGAAGCAGGGCACCACTTTAATGTGCAAATCTGTTATGATCTACATGACAAGATAGTAGTAGAGATTCAAGAATCATGCAAATTAGTTAAAATAAGGTCTGACATCATCATGGCCAACATATTCCTGAATCACATTTGGACACATAGAAGGTCCTTTAATGAGTTTTTTGATAGTTCTCAAAAAGATGAATTTAAGACACACAGAGTGGGTGAACAGTATGGCTACTGTTGGACAGGATTTGCATTTCATAGTTTGCATGACCTAAATAATGGGATTAAAAAACAGACGTCGGGCGGCATGATGCCAAGGCACTTCTATGGGCTAGGCTTGTAAAGGCTCACATGGCCATTAGCCTAGTACACACCTAAGAACCTATGAACACTTCCTTTTGCTTGCAGTTGAGGAAGGAATCTCTATAATGTCAAACAATATGTCCTGTTTAGTATTAAATTAAAGCCAGGAATTCTGGCATATCAAGATAAATAAGGAAAACTGCAAATTACATACATTCAATACACAAGGATATAGATTCCATAGACTTCCATTTGGTATTTCATTGGCACCAGAAGTATTAACTCAGGAACTGTAAATCTTGTGTACAGCATATGGTTGACTCTACTGTAGTTTAACAATGTTAACTCTATTTTATTTACATTTTTCATTCATTTTCTACCTGTATTTCATGCACACTGAGCCTGAAATTGATTAGTTCTCTACCTGTGTAAACAAAAATAAATAAGTATATCAATGAATGTTTGAATGAATAAATAAATGAGTACATATGTTCAAACGATGCCCTACTAGTATTTTGTCAGACACAAGAGCAAGGAGAGAAACAGATTATTCCAATATCATTTTAATATAAAATACAAGTTACAGAGCTGAAGTAAATTGTTCACAAAACAGAGGAGTAGTAGACCTTTCTGTGTTAAATAACAGACATTAATAATGTATTTGTGAATGCATATATACACCTGCTTCTAAGAAAGCTGTTGGACTGAGATGTAACTTACCTAATCCTCCAGACCCGCGTTCTCCTGCATTTTATACAAACGTACTGGACTCCTCTACTCTAAACATACTGTTTTTGTTTTTCTTTTTCCAACTCCATGAGCAAGACTACAACAATCCATGTTAATATGTAAATACTTAGCTTTACTATAATACCTTCCTTCATAATATGTTGCAGACTAACACTGCGTTTGCCTCTCTTACTCACTATTTACCTAAATACCACCATACATTTTCTTAAAGTGCCATATGTATTTCATGTTTTTTTTTATGTATTCATTAAAGTTTCATTTTCATTTATATACTTGTAATTTAGTCTGTACATCTCTGGAGCTTTTCTCCTCGGGTCAAATAAATAAGTAAATAAATAAATGAAATAACAAAAAAATAGACTAATGACCCAGAAAAAAGTGTTGAAATTCAGCACAAGCTAATGACACAAGTGCTCATATTTAAATAGTTTAAGTTAAATAAAACAGTTGTGCAACAAGTTAATGGAAGTCAGAACATTATAGGGGCTATGATCCTAGGAAAGAATAGATCAATTACTTACAGAGCAAAAGTATTGCAGATGCAATATTTTTCAAAACACATGATCAGATATGCTGAGTGGATCATATTTGTCAGAGCAACAAAAAAAAAGATTCACAAAGCAATGCTACAGTTGCCAATGGTAGATGAAAATGTACAGCAATTTCCAAAAACTACTGATATTGATTTGTATTCAAGTTGCTGAAAGATGTCCTAGTGA